>NC_142371.1:12070000-12212500 GCF_059441005.1 Hippichthys cyanospilos
GATCAAATATTAGAAAACAAAATCTAAGTTTTCAAAAGTCATCTACAACCCCCAAAACGTCTATTGTGTGATTTAAAGCAAAAATCACCAAGTAGAAAGGGACGAGTAAGTAGAAAAGACAGCGACACATGGTAGCAGGTTGAAAATCTCCTTAGCCCCTCAGCGGACAAAGAATCCATTTCCATAATTGAGGGCTGAAAGGTCAACACAAATGAGTAGGCATTGTGTTTGGATGATTAGTTATTAGAATGGTATTACTGTCAATCTCTTTTACGTTTTCACACAATTACAAGTGGAAACCTTTGTATGCCTGCAACCTCACACGCGTACAAACACACGTGTATTCCTTCGAGTTGTATCACACACACTTCACATTTATGTAAATAAATAAGTGTTGAAAAACACTGTACAAGATTTTTGAAAAATAAAATAAAATGAAGGGGGGAAACTGCCAAAAAAAACGTTGTTTCATGTAAACGTGTTCTCTGCTTAATTATTTGTATTCTTGTAAGCACTTTATTGTGACTTAAAATGTAAAACATATCACACAAGAAAGCAGCTCTGGGCTTCAATTGGAAATGTTAAAGGTCTGAAAAAAAGAGTTTAAAATTGCCATCTTGGCTCAAAGTGTGATGGCGACATTTTGTGGCTCCATGTACAAGACTGCTTGTGCGCATTTGTGTGTTAAAGTATTGATTTTCTTATAGAATGAAAAAGCTAGAGGGGGAAAAAAAGGCTCTAATACATTTTTCATTTGAGCTTTTAAGAGCCTTCATTTACTCCCATGCAAATATTAAGCAGAAGATAGTCAATAGGGTGATTGTGCACATTGAATATGTGTGTCTGTTATCATGCCCAACAATCTTTGGCATGCTAAGTGAAACCACTAATCTGACATATCAGATGAGGTATTCATGCTTTCCACCGATTCTGCGAAAACCACAGTGCTGTGCACTGAATGGAGCAATGGCCTGTTGAACAATTACAAACGATGCCATTCTTAACCATTCATAGATTCCCTTTATGAATATACACAGAAAAAAAACTATCCTGGTAGTATTTGCTGCTTTTTAAACTAAAAGTCAAGGACTCTAAATGTATTGTATCAAATGTCTCTTTACAAAGTTCTTTGGATAGAATTTTGAAAAAGTCACAAGGAAATATTTGTAATGTTTTATTCTTCATTAAAGCACCTCTCCCTTTTACCATTTGAAATGCATTAGTCTAAGGCACCTGAGGATAGGTTAGTGGCATTGAAGATGCACCAACATCAGGTGGCGTATAGTGGGGGACAATTTAACTAAGTTTCATTTAAAAAACAAAATGCATTTCACAAAAGTTATTATCCTGATACCCCATGAAATAAGTAATGAAAATGTTATCATATGATCTCCTTGAAGATGGACATATATTTCTGTGAAAAAAAAATACATTTTTGTTTGTTTTTTGTAAAAGATTTTCCAATTTCCCCAATACGTTCTGTTTTTGCTTTTACATGATTCTAGTTCTTTTAAGTGACCTCTCGTCTACATGGACGCACACGAAGCAGCTCGCAGAATGAGTGCATCCTCGGACCTGCAGAGACACGAGAGCGTGCCATTCGCATGCTCAGCTTAACTGCAGAGTGGCACAGTCATATTTGAGCGAACAGAGAGACCTTTGTCATATAGACTGCAGATGCGGCACAGCCAAAACATGGCCAGTTTGTTTATGGAAGCATTTGCAAAACAGAATACAATAGATCTTTTCGTTGGATGAGATATGATATGATATGATATGATATGATATGATATGATATGATATGATATGATATGATATGATATGATATGATATGATATGATCTTCCTTTGCAGGCCCAGAACATCTAGAATGATTTTGACAAGCAGTTTTATGATAACGTTATCCCTTCCAAAGTCTTACAAGCATCAAGTACCACTGTCCTCAACAAAAAAAATCAAAATAAAAGATGAAAAAACACCAAGTGCATGTGAAAAAAAGTGTAAGTTAGAGTTAATGTATTAATACGGTACATGTTCTGAGTGCAGAAAGGTAATTAAAATGCAGTTGTATTAAAAAGAATCATACATAAGTGCCTTCGTGAAGACATTATGGCACTCCTTGTGGGTGGTCCACCAGCTTGCACCCATCGGTGAGGGGGGATTAAAACAAAAGCCAAACAAAGCCTCACTGCAGGGGTGGGGTGCGAGTATGTGTGTGTATGGGGGGTGACAACTTGCATTTTAATACTGTCAGCTGGAGTCTTCTTACTACATTTTACTGTATCTGAGCACGAACACATTACAAAATGTGTTTTCCATTTATGAAAAACAAAAAAACATTAATGGTATGTTTGGCATGGAATGTGGAAGGTATGCAATGGAATGTATTGCTAAACATGAATGCGCACATGGGCGGATACAATATGATATTCAATGGGCATTTAAGGCCAGTAGCGTTCACCATTTAGCTTTTTATGTCGAAGCCGTGTCCAGCTTTATGGAGGGGATCACTTTCAGAAGTTTGCCAACAAGTGGGGTCAAAGCCTGTTTGCATGCAACATGCATGCCTTCGGCCCTCAGACATCAGGCACATGCACATTTTCAAATCCACTGTCTGCACAGGAAGTGGCAACAAGATGAAGAGCCTGTCACTGTTCACACTTTCTCAGACGCCAGTAGGCTGCGCAGCCAAGGTCAACGGCATCCATGTTCTAATTGTTTAAGGATCTTGACACCCAGCTGCAGGACCTACTTGGCTGGGCTGGACAAAGGTTAAGTCAGCAAGCTTTTTAAAAGCACTCCTAAGCACCCAAAGCCCCCTGCCCCACAATCCTATCATATAAACACAATCCCCAAAACTCCTGAGATGGGGGCAAATGTCCAAAAGGAACGAGGGGCAGATTATTTAGCACACATTGGCTAGATGACACTTGATGGTTATTATTATTTTTTTTTTACCACATTTGCCACAGTCATACATAATGAAATTGAAACCAAATTGACAATAGTGGGCAAAAAATATCAATGTTAAGAGAGTAGCTTCTCTCTCTTCTTTAGTCTCAATAAGCAAAAAACAAAACACACAAACTCATAAAAACAAATCCAAAGCTTGACTTATTTTTTTCAACTCATATGATATGATACATTACTTCATTCAACAATTTCCCGAGTTCGCGATCAGTGGTTTTGCATGAGTAGGCCATTGTGTTTGATCACGCTGTGACACCTGTAAGGTAGCTTCGGATAGTTTTTTAGCTTTGCATGTAGTGTTGGTTTGTGGTGGGTAAAAAAAAGAAATATCCGTACTGCATGTTAACAAGAAGACTAGTTTGGTACGCAAATAAGGAGAGTGAGGAACATTCCACCACTTCCAGTCTTAAAAAACAATGGCACACATTATTGGTGTGTGTATGCGTGCGTGTGAGTGTGTGTCTGTGAATGTGGCTGTGTATGTCTATTCTTTTACAACCACAGATACACCTCAAGTAGAATCAGGGTGTCAAGGTGAGTAATGATCCAGTAAAAGACACAGGATAGTTTTTTTTTGTTTGTTTTTTGTTTTTATAAGGGTTATTTTTACTATGCAAAGTGGGCTTGCTCTAATATCCGCAATGAAAATTCTCAAGGACTAAAACAATGCAACTTCTTATTTTTCCCAGCATCTATGAATTCCAAGAGCCATCATTGGGTATCCGAAGACGAGCAATGTTTCTGTTGATAAAATACTCTTAAGTATAAATCTCACTCAAGGCAATACAGCAGTGACCATAACTACCAAAAACACAGACAGACAAACACACACACACACACACACACACACACACACACAAATGAAAGGGGTTTATGATGGCTACACAACAAACGTGTACCCCAAAATGCTCAAGGATTTGAAGGGGTGCAGCAACACTTTAAAATGTGAGAGAATACAAGACACATTTTTGTTATTATCGGTAAACACGATTTTTGATTGAAAAACAGAATTAAAGTTTGATTTGAAAGGACTTAATTTTCTTAGCTTCTTTTGAAAAATACTTTTTCTGGCACTTATTATATTATGTCAAATTCTCAGTTATAATTATTAGACAGTCTACAATGATTATCATGTAATGACGTATGCATTACATCTTAGATATTTTATGTTTCATTAAAACTTGAATCAAAAGGGGAATTGTTTTTGCTCAGTAATAAAAAAAAATAGAATGTTTATATTTTGCAGACATTTTTACAGTTATTTTAAAACATGGTTGTGTTTTGTTCTACAGAGCAAGCTGTGTTAATCTATAATGCCAACAGTCAAAAAAAAACAAGTGTGCTAAATGTGTGTGTGCGTGTTTGCGTGTGTGCGTGCGTCTGTGCGCGCGCGCGTGGGGGTGTAAATAAAAAAACATTTACATGACAAAATAAGGCTTCGACCTGCACCGGAATTAGGGTTTTTTGTGTTTGTGTGGTCCCTTTAAAGACGAGAGACGCAGGGGGACAACACACTGTTTCGCGCAACACAGAACAATTTTAAATATTAATTATTAATGGTGGTTTTAATAGATCCCGTTTATTTATTTTTTGAAGTGACAGGGACTGCCATGAATATGTTGCTATTTATGTGTGCCTTTATCTTAATGTCTACTTGTAGATGATTAATTCAACATGTATTTATATATTTATTTATTATTTGTTTTATTTTTACAAGTGTTCCATGAATCTATTATAACAGTTACATTACAAAAATACAGTCATCATATTGCTTCAGTACTTTTGTATTTGCGGTAGGCCTTTAAAAAGGCCTGTGGAAATGTAGGCTGCGAGCAAAATCTATCATTAAAAATCTCAAAGCAATAGAAAAATAAAGTACATAGAAAGACTATTTGAAATGGAATAAAATGCAAGGGCCGACGCAACGCTAGTCATTTTGGAGAAGGGTTACAACTTACACATACTAATAATGGACTTTTCTTGAAAGATTTCAGTTCCCAAAAAAACAAGATGAGCGTGGCAGAAAACACATACAGGTACACACACACACTTTTGGACTGGGGGGTTCAGTTTGAACTCACCGTGTTGAGAAATGATCCCACTCATTGGCGCATCCTCTTCCGACTTGAGGTGTTGCGGCTTGGCTTGCTTGCGCCGGGACATGCTGGTGCTGGTTGTGGTTGCGGTGCTGGCACTAGTGTCCGCTTCTTCTGCTCTGAGGCTCCCGGCTGTGCGTGCGCGCGCGGCTCAAACACATCAGCGCAGTGCGCACCGGTTCACTCGCCAAAGTTCTTCTCCAAAAAGAGTGCAGGGGCAAACAGTGGATTTAGCCACTCTCACTGTCGTGGCTGTGCGTGGGATTGTGCATGTCGGTATAATAATTATTATAGTGAATAACGCCTGGAGATGAGTGGCACCGTGTGAAGGTGGGGACGATTGGCTGGAGTCCAGCGGACTCGCATTGGATATGCTAATGAGGGAGCGACTGAGCAATTAGCCGCTTCACACTCGGACTTTATCCGTCTCTTTTCCTTTTACCTCCGCCTCAGCAACACAACACAACAAATCTCGTGTTATGCCAGCACTTTTGGATGGAGGGAGGGGGGGGTCTTTGCTCGGGCTGCGCTTCCGTCGAAGTGCACTGACTCACAAGTGCTCCTTCAAGATGTTTTCTTCATCTTATCATCACTTTGGCATCTTTGCTTCACACTTGTTTTTGTCAAGTTGTTATTTCGTGCGCGGATGAAACTTCTGGTTTAAAGCGAGTCGATATTGGGACACGCACTTAGATGAAGGCGATTAAATTGACAAGAAAGTTGTTACCAGAATTCTCCAAAGTTTCCGATGCAAAATCTCCCCCGACAGTAATCAAACCGCTTTCGTCCCAGGAAAAAAAAAAAAAAAAACATAACAAAACGAAACAAAAACAAAACAAAAAAGTTGATCAGACTGCTTTCGAAAACAGCGCACCCTTCTTCTTCTCTCCAAGTTGTGTGCACCCCCTTTTTGTTTCTCAAAAAAAAATGTTAAGTCGTTTCTTTAGTTTGCTGGGCCTCGACTTTTTTTCCGCCCGCAGGATAAAAGCGTCGTCGGAGGCTTCCGCGTCAAGGCCCGCTTCAAAGTTCTTTAGAGCGGCCCACCGGTGTAGCGGAGGGTCGAGCGGGCTCCGTGTGAGAGAGGACGAGCGGCAAGAGTGAGTGTGTAACCCCCACCAAGGCAGCAGCAGGCTCAGCCCATTGCTTCCCGCCGCCGCTAGGATGTACCACCACGTTGCTGTTGAATGGCGCGTGCTCGCCCTCCCGTGTCAACACCCACATTTGGTTTGACCTCCCATCTCATGACGCCCCGACACATTCGACCAGTCAAAGCCTGTCCGGCTGTCATACGAACTGGAGATTGAATTAGATTTTTTGATGGCGTAATTTCTTTCATGGCGTGTTCACATTGCTAATAAGTGCATGTACAACACTTTGATTTTTGTACAATTGCATTCTGGAAAGATAGCATTTACATTTTAATGACATTATGTACGTTTTTTTTTTGTTTTTGTTTTTTGCCGAAGGAGAGTCATGATTTATTAGCCTACATGTATGTCAACACTGCTTTTCTACATGGATCCAAAGTAATTGCATTTAACAAGGACCAACCTATCTGTATTTACCGTCGACAAAAACATCTTAAATGTATACTTTCACCATATTATATTATTAATGATTAAATTATTTGTGTTATGTCATTACACCTTGAGATAGGCTATATTGTTTGAGTATCCTCAGAAAGTCAGAGGGGGTCTCTTTAGAGAGGGGATCGAGAGATGCACCCCCCCTTGTTTGTTTGACTTGTTCTTTCCCCGCCTCATACCAGAGACAAATCTGCTGGCAACAAGGTCGTTTGGAGCAAACTTTTCTTTCTCCACTCATTCGATCATCCCTGCAGAAGTTATGTCCAAAAGCCCGTTATTATCTGGTATTAATAGATGCAGCCCCGGGAAGACAAAATCAGCTATTGATAATTACAAAGAGTCCACGGCGGCTACTGTATCGATCGGCTTGTCCTCCTCTCCCCTGCTACCGAGAGATAAGGAGACACACTCTTTAGAGCAATATAATTTCTTTTGACCTATCTGCTTGCTACAGACTTATGATGAATAGCCGGAGTGGCTGAAGTCCTTTATCACCAAAGTTACCCCCTTGATATAATATTGATTCTTTATAACTAGCTCGCACACAAAAATCAAACTGTCCACTTGGCCATCATCATCATCAATATCATCACAAAGGCGGGAGGAATGAAGATCCTTTACGCGCTTTCTTCCTTTCCCTGCGCCTTTTACAATCATCTCCGTGGGCCTAATCGCGAGCCTGCTGATGGTGAAAGGAGAAGGGGAAACGTGTACGTACGTTGCCATTCAAGAGGAGATGCCATTTAATCTCGCTTGATGGACCACACGCACGCGCACCCGCAGAGAAGGAGGGTGCGGATGCGCTATAAAATGTGGAATATTTGGGGTTATTTCCCAAAGTATTTTTTTCATGCTATAATATTGGTTTTGCTATGCATAATCACACGAGAGCACAAAACGAAAACGGTTCATTTTTGGTTTACACTGCATTCCATAATCCAAACCTTTCCGTCGCCTGCAGCAAAAACGCAGCCCCATCACGGAGGCTGCTTTCTGGCGAGGTGGGGGTTGCAAAGTAGGCTGGATGAGTGGAAGGAGAGAGAGGGGGCAGAGGAAAACGTCTAATCACCCAAACAAACATTTTACCCATTTTCAACCCGTTTGAAAACATAGACTTCGGTAAAACGGTCTGCTTTGCCTGTGCAGACTCTCTCTCATAGACGCTTCAAAATGCACCGGCTCATTTCTCTTGAATACTTTCTTCTCTCTCTGGTGCAGTAGTTTGCGTCATCTTGTCTCTCCTCCATTGAGGATACAGATCGAGGTGGAAGGCCGGAACTGTGAAGAAGACACCAAAGGTAAATGAGAGATTGTCTTCTTTTATGTATTTATTTATTTATGTATTTATTTATTTACTTATTTATTTCAATTCCGTTGTCAGAGATTGGCGAGGTAGTGAACATAAATGTTTGACATGCACGCGTGTGAGACGTATTTGCGCAAGAGCGACATGACACACGCACACACACTACTGTTGCAGCTAGCAGCTCCTGACAATGCTGAGTCAACCTGCACTCATCAGAGGGCAGACTGCTTTGGAATCATATCAATTCATCACTGGACATTCTTTAAACGCTGTGTTTTGAGGAAACAGTTATAGACGTCTTAGTGTTATTTATCAACCATTTTTGGGAACGCATTCTAGAAAAAAAAATCACACAACTATGCAAATAAAAAAAATGCTTTTTTTTGGTCATATGTGCTTAAGCAGTTATTGTGACTTGACAGTAGAAAATGAAAACGTGTGAATTATGAGGTGGCAATCATTTGTCACACACCTCTAGGCACAACCCATTTGACTTCACACTGACCTTGTTACTCTAAAAACCACTATTGATTATGATTATTATTCCAACAATAAATGTTGTTTGAACTTTTGCCTTTTGCAAGGCCTTGTTGTGCACATCCCTGTGAGTATGCTTGCAAATGGATGATGAATGTTTAACACTTATAAGTCACTTTTTTGTGTGTGATCAATTGTATTTTCTTGGGTGCAGTGGCTCCTTTATCAAGTTGGAGGTTGGAATAGTTACCATATTTATCATGTACTACCACCGTCAAGTCAAGAAGAAGCAAATAGGGATTTTTTTTTAAACTCCTCTTTCAGGCAGGGTGAGCAGTGCCCCATGAGATGCAACAAATACCGCTGTTTGTTTCACTCTTTTTGATTTTTCATATTTAATACAGCAGAAGAATTTGATAGCAAATGTGTAATAAGTAAATGACCATGTGTCAAAGCCATTTAAGTGTTGTGTAGTCATAATGTCGTATGTGTGTTGTTGAAGGGGTACAGGACTGTGAGCCTTTCAAACAGCGGATAGGGCTTGCCTTCAAAATGGCATTTTGCCATTGGTCGATAGGGCATTACAGATTGAGTTCCATGATCTCTGCCTGGCAACAAGTTCCACTTCTCCAACTCTACGTTAGTGTTCTTAGCTAAATTGTGTTTTAATGTTGTTTGAACATTTAAAGTAAACTAAATGAAAAATGATTAATATGCAATATACTGAAATTAATTAAAGTGAATGATCTGCCATTTGCTGGCAACTAGTCTACAGTGTACCTTGCCAATGTATGAAAAGACGTCTAGAGAATAAATAGTTGGAAAGGGATAGTATTCATAAATTTTACATTCACACCAATGCTTCATCAAGAGAATTTGAAAGTAAAACATTAATCAGACAGCGACTTTTCTGTAGTTTTCCTGATATCTGGCTTTCCTCAGTGGTATGGTTACCTATCCTTTCTCATATACAAAATACACAACTCGTCCAACACGTATGGTTATCAGTGTTTTATAACGTATCATGGAGTCCTCTTTGAGGAAAATATAAATGCCAGTGCGTATATGTTGCGTATCGCGGACAAGATGAATTAGTACTACCTGACCAGTTGTATCAGTTGCCTGTGAGGATGCCCTGAAGGTTGCAGTCTTTAAAGATGCAAAAGATGTGTCAAAGATCAGGAGGTGTAATATCATCTGTTGGTGTCTCCTCTGAACTGTGGATTTCGGACACATTTATTATTTCAATGGAAATGAAATGTGAAGGATAGCTCCCACCTTGAGATGAGCAAAATTTGATCTGACTCGTCCAATCTGAACTAATTGAATTGAATTGAATCAACCTATTTCTTCTCCTACTGTAATTAAATTAGAAGCTTCAGTGTAATTGGACATCGAGTTGGCACTTGAGAGGTGATGACAAAATCCTCATTGTTGCCACCAAAGGCCCAAGTGTCAAATTTAGTGTGAAATGCAGAGCACCAAATACTGGCTGACACACTGACAAGCCTGCTACTTAGCAATAAGGTGATCATCCTGACCGTCTCGATTTCTGTGAAGATATCTAAATAAGATGAGTTCAAATCATTCATGGAGTGCAAATGATACTTTGTGTATATCATGAATCTTTAAAAAAAAAAAAGAAGAAGTTAAACATATCCTCCATGTTCAGATTTTTTTGAAAGACAGCAAAATTGGATTCTGCCCAAATTAAAAAAAAAAATATATAAAAAAAAAAAAAAAAAAAATATATATATATATATATATATATATATATATATATATATATATATATATATATATATATATATATATATATATATATATATATACAATTTAATGTTTGAATTGGATATTCTGTATTAAATATATCTGGAAATTAACCCGCGTGTGAACAGAAAGTGTTTTACTACTCCAAGCCCTTGGTCATCTGCAGCGTTAATGCTATTTCCAAGAGCAATGAGAAGAAAAGGACTAAAGCCACACTGATGATACTTAATCTCATTGGAATTCCTTGTCAGGTGTGACCTTGGAAAGATATTAGCCACTAAACAAGTGTCTGCGTACGTGTGTGTGTGTGTGTCTTTAGTTGTGTGTGTCAGAGGAGGGTGCCTACCTGTGTCTACATGATATTATGTGCTGAAAATATGAGTGTGTTGCAAAAACACATAATATACACATCAGGTTCTTATTGGAGGTAAAGATCATGGAAAAACTCGAAATGCATAAAAGCCTCCCTGTGTGATCGCGCATGTTCCTGAAAGCAGTTACATCAGTGGACTGCTGGCTTCTGTGGCCCTCTGATATGTGTACCACACTGTCTGTTCAATAGAAGCCTTTGCATTTTTAAACAGCATCAGTTACTTTATACTGTCATTGTTTTTGGCACTGTTTGCCTTTCTTAATCCAGATAAGTGCATAGCTCAGTATCAGCGTTGAACTCAGTTTCTATAAGGATGTCAGGCTTGCATCATATGATCTGTCTGCTGAAGCTTGGAAATCGAACATTCTTTTGATGGTTTCATCCACAGCTACTCTTGAAAAGCCCTCTTCTTTGGAATGTTATTGTGTGTAACAATATGGACAAAATACCATATTTTCCGTATTACCATATTATAAGGCACAGCCTCAATTAATGACATATTTTAAAACCGTTTCCATATATATGGCGCACCCACAATTAATGACATATTTTAAAACTTTTTCAATCACAATATAGTAATACTCAATGCAATAACGATAATAACTCAAATAATCACTCTAAACTCTCAATAGCATAATAACTCAAGGTCAGTCTGACCAAACTTGTTCAACTGTAAACACACAAAAGAAACAGGCTTACTTTATCAGTTCATTCCCTATCTACTGATCCCAATCTCAATATTGATCCATATATAAGGCGCACCTGAATATAAGGCGGACCATCAGCTTTTTAAAAAAAATAAGGCCTTTAGGTGCGCCTTATAGTGCGGAAAATGTGGTAGGTGTTGCGTGATGTGTTTGGGACCTACGGATACTGAAGATCTTAATTTGTAAAAATGTGTTACTTACTGTAAATTCAATGACTAAATCAGATGACAACTTTAGGAAAGTCAGTAGAAAAGCTATATTTTATTATTTTTTATTTTATTTTATTTGTTTGTTTGTTTGTTTTTAAATCTAGTACAGTACATTTTTTCAATGCAGTGCAGTTGTTTTTAACTTTAAAGACCTGTATAAATATTTAGAGACATCTATTGGTGAAAAAATAAAATCATTAATTTGAAAAAACTATACATTTCAATAGTATGCAAAAAATATATATTGTATCACATCAACATACTTTTTCTTAGTAGGTCTAGTAATCACTAATTATATCGTATTGTGCGGCTGTAGAAAACTTGATGAAATATGCCAAGATGAAAGTGCTGAAAAATAAATTTTGTGAGGATTAAATTGCTGATTAATTATATCACTTCAAACTAAAATCAAGTACAAAAGACCATGCAAATATGTCCACCCAGGGTTTATACTTAAAATATGGGATGACACGATTGAACTCTTAGCAAGTGCTATGATATTTCGGTGATGTCAAGCAATCGGCGAAAAATACTGAGAAGAATGAAGGGAACAGATGGTGCAGCGCACGATACCAATTAGGGTTCTGAAGAATTTTATTCTCAACTTTGCTGAAATTACAGTAGTGTGGTTACACTGTCCAGAAGCCTTCTCATTTGAGCACCCAAGCAAAAATATTGTCATATTTTCTCATTGTTCCTGCAGTGACCAATTTTAGAGAGCCACTTACAAGTTGCATGATCCAACCACTGTTCAATGCTACACATGATGTGTTTTTGCCATGTTAATGTCTTATGTTGCTCGCAGTCTGCTGTGTGTTTTGGAGCACTGCCAAATAGCGACAGAAGAGCACCTACAAGTATTTTGAGGAGATGTAATTGTGACACAGGAGCCTCTGATTGCCAGTATCTTTCACTTTGAGCGGTCCAAGTCCCCTTTCACTTGCACCGACATCCTGATTACAGATCATCTTATTGATTTGATGAGTGCAAGATGTTTGCTAATAACTGTTCTCATGCCATCTGTTAATCTTTGTTGTGATTAAAGAGGTAATCCCAGAACACATTATTCCCAATGACAAGAGCGGTATCGTTCACTTACACAAGAATCGCCCCCCCTCATTGACTGGGGCAGGGTTTTTGGAAGGGGGCTCAAAGGGGAGCAAGACCAAAGATATCAGTGATCTCCAACGCAATATAATGCACCCAAACATAACAAGCACAATTAAAAAAACAAAAAACAAAACAAGCAACAAAAAACAAACAGAGAGAGAATTACAACCCTTGCAAAAAATTCAATTACTCTGTATAATCACACAAAATGATTTTTCTTAAATATGATAATAAATTACAGGCTGGATCAATAGGCTGTGAACCAACTGCTATGCCCTGATAAGGTATCAATCAATATTTAGTATTTTAATTAATGGCACAATGGGCATTGAGCCTCTTAACAACGAGTGAAATATAATCCTTGTTAAAAAAGAGAAACACAATAAAGACAATGTAGTTCTGTTCGAATTCCACAGCTGTTCCTCATATCTGTCATTGATCAGTCAATATCAGGTGTGATTAAAGGCCGTCTCAAAAGGAGGCTCACTCAATGTTTGTCTGTGTGCCCGGAAAAGCGTGTAGAGGTGGCATGCGTGTGTGCGTTTGCATGGAAACACACTCATCAATCATGTGTGATAGGGATTTGCCACGCTTCACAAGCAAGTGCTGTAAACTGTGCGTACTTGGCCATGTTAAAGAAATGTGCTAGGTGGTTATAAATTAGAGGAATTAGACCAAAAGAATCACCATTCATTTTAAACCAGCATTAAAATATTGTTAACACCTGACGATGTTTACGTGTTTGTTTTGCCATTCATCGGATTGTTTATCTCAAGTTTAAGTAGAGTAATCCTAATCTTCCCACTTGTGTTTAAGGGTTGCTCGCCTGCACTGTTGCTCGTCTTTAGGAGGTTTATGGCTGATTCCCTGAACTGCTCTGCACCATATTGTAAAGACCTGCAATTAATTGGCTGCTGTGTTACTCTGACAGAAACACTTAGGCAAATAGTTCTGGAGTGACGCTTTTAAGTCAATGCATTACGAATATGCACGCGATGGCCCTTCTGTAATCTTTTCTCAAGGTTTTAATCATGGGACTGCCAACTGTTTTTCAATTGGATTGACTCTTGCCCTTTGTAATTGGGATTCTTTTGGTTTCGAACGAGATTAAAATACAGACATCTTGAAATAGACAAGCAGTTTGTTTGATGGCTGATTTGTTTGAAGAGGTTGAATAGAATTTGAATTTCTATCTATCTATCTATCTATCTATCTATCTATCTATCTATCTATCTATCTATCTATCTATCTATCTATCTATCTATCTATCTATCTATCTATCTATCTATCTATCTATCCATCCATCCATCCATCCATCCATCCATCCATCCATCCATCCATCCATCCATCCATCCATCTACTGTATCTATCTATCTTTCTATCTATCCGTCCATCCATCCATCAATCCACCCATCCATTAAAATTGGCTCCTCACAGGCCTGATAAGCCCATGGTATGGTTGATTTTAAATGTCTCAACAAGGGGCAGCCCAGGTGGGTGTGTTTCTTTTAAGATGCTCCTCGACTTGTAGGCTAAAAATATGGTCCTAAAACCGTGGTTCTCAAAGTGGGGTCCGTGGCTGCAGGGGGTATGTGAAAAAATGTGGGTTATTAATAATATATATATATATATATATATATATATATATATATATATATATATATATATATATATATATATATATATATATATTTACCGTATATGAATATTGTTGATGTCGTTTTATTTTAGATTAAGTAAAGCAATCAATTCAACCAGTTTATATATTTTCTCATATGTAATCATTTTTAAATTGTCAAATAGTCCCATATAATTCACATCATCATTAAAGAGCTTGATGATTTAGTCAGAAAATGTTTGACAGCACCCTGTTTGGATAAAATTGACTTAGTTTGTTGTGGTGAAGCGCACATTTTGCCATATTAATTTGTAAACTTCGATATGGCTGAAAATCAACAAATATACTCGTCAAATTGAATATGTAGGTGAATCAAAGGGGCACTTATGTTTGGCCTAAATTATTTTGTTTTGTTTCCACAAATATTTGCTTTCCAAAAAGGGGTCCCTGACTCCAAAAAGGTTGAGTACCCCTGGGCTACAACATACACACATTTATATTGTTTTTGGCATTTTGCCATATTGAATCACCTTCTTCACAAGTCCATCATTTAGTGTTCTAGTGGTGGTGGACTAATTTTGATACCTTGGGCTCTCTTTTTGCACACTGCAGGTTTGGTACGAAATGCACTGTGAGTCTGCACAGGGGCAGGCTAGACTACCTTTTGGCATTTTCGCAGACTAGTTGCAGACCACAAGCTGAAGGGCAGCACATGTTCAAACATTGTATTGTGTGCTGCTGTAGGCATGAACACAACCACAACTTGATTGGCTGCCAATCAAAGTGATTCCCATTAGTCTCTTTATATCCCACGCACGGGAGATGCACTGATCACACTGGATATATTGGAAGAAGAAACCGATTTACTTAGTACATTCAAGAGGTGGAAGTGCGCAAAACACATTTATAAGGATCTGCAAGCAGACCTCCACTGGCAGATAATGTACAGTAAAGTTGAATATAAACCTGTAAACTGGAAGAGTACTTTACAGCCCACATCTCACATGTTTACATCAGTCTATTCAGTCGTAGAGGTTTTATTCATTTTAATGACAAAGGTATGTGACATTTAACTGTCCATCTTGTCATTTAATGCACTGCTTATTCCTTTGGAACAGTTGAGCTGGACTTTCAATTGGACTTTGGATTTTCGTTTAGTTAAGACAGAGTACATCCTAGACTGGTAGATGACCAATGACAACATAAAGGCAGATGTAGATCACAGTTCACACTCACGCTTACACCTACAGACAATTTGGAAACAGAGTTTAATCAACACGTTTTTTTTTTAATGTAAAAGCAAGGCAAAAAAAAAAAAACAAGGGGAAAACACACATTCCACACAAAAAGGGAAAATGGTACAGGCTGCATTAGTCACCACACAATCCACTGTGCTGCCATTAGTAAACTACGGTATTTAAATTGTTCTTTTATTTACCACAGAACACAACTCAGTACAACTGTAGTGGAAGTACAAAAATAATAATTGATCTTGCTTCATGTAGCCGTCTAATTTCTTTCATTTTCATTATAAATGAATGATGTGATGAAATTATTTCTGACTCTGCTGCCACAAAGAAAATAGGACATCTTCACAGTAAATTTTTGTCAATGTGGTAAGAAATTAAATGAAAGTACGTGTACTTTTAAGTTTACACAATACAAACATTTGAAATATTTTGATTTTAATATATTTTAAATTGAATAAATTAGAATTTTGATTTTTCCAAAGGGCTTTAATATACTCGATTAAAGTCAAATAAAATCACTTCCCAAAAATTATAAAACATTTATTTCTACCAAAACTGAACAAACCACTATAAACCGCTACTTTTTTCCAAAACTTTCAACCCTGCGGCTTATTCAGTGATGCGGCCAATTTATGTAATTTTTCTAACAGCCGCTAGGGGCGCTCGAGTAGAAAAGGTAAGATTAAGACCGGTAGAATATATGCGTCGAGGAAGACTGCAACTTCCTGTCTTGTGCATAAATTAAATTAGCGTGAACATACCCTCATCATGGAAAATGCAAAAAGAAAGGCATATGCCGCAGGATAAACTCCATTCCAGCTGTGATTCCTGGGGGCACAACGAAATATTTGCAGCCGCTTGACATTAGTGTGAATCGTGCATTTAAAGTGGTGCTCCGTGTTGAATGGGAGAATTGGATGACCAGGGAGTGTGTGACGACATCTATATAACAGTTTCATTCCGACACTGAGGAAGATGACTTTGATGGCTTCAATTCAAAGGAGGAAGATGAAGGCGGCTTACCGTGATTTTTACCAGTATGTTCTTTTACCAGACCTATTTTACCAGACCTGTTATACTGTGTTACTAGCGTGTTGCTACCATGCTGCTAGCGTGTTGCTACCATGCTGCTAGCGTGTTGCTATCATGTTGCTACCGTTTTACTGCCCTGTCACAGGCACCGTTTGGAAAGAAAGTTATATTATTATTGTTAAGTTATATTATTAAAACTTTGAAAACTCTCTCTGTGTACCGTCTTTCTTTGTAAATATGTTTACATGTTTTAATGTGGGCACATGCGGCTTGTATGCAGGTGCGGCTTGTGTATGTACAAAATCGGTTTTCCTCTAAAATGTAGTGGGTTTCGGCTTATAATCAGGTGCGCTCTATAGTCCGGAAATTACGGTATATAATTAATCTAGTTTCTCAACACCGCTATCTTATCTTTTTTTAATGAAGTACCGTGATTAGTAAGGCTGACTAAACATTGCTCTGATGTTTGTGCTTGTTCTAGTATGTTTTGTTAAGTTACTGTATTTTGTATTGAGTTCATACAGCAATTTGATGGTAATCAACGTTTTGTTGAACAATTTGTCTACAATATTTTTCTTCAAGCCTCTACTGGATTGTTTCAAATACATTTCCATCTAATGTGCCAAAAAATAGAGCCTAACAACACTGATCCACTGATGTTACTCATTGCATTTTATGCATATGTTATGATGCGCGAGGAAATTAGGGCATTGATTTTGCATGGCACTTGCAGTGCAGCAAAGGAAATGTGTAATTAAAGTCCGTCTAAAACTAGAAAGGTCCTTGTTTTACCAACAAGCTCAATTCAATTTTAGTCAGTAATATGATATTAGCATACATGTTCTATTTTTTTCTATTTGGTTTGGAAAAATCAATAAATAACTAACGATTTCCAAAATACCCATTGGAAATTAGCAATATGGTATGCCGTCCTCTCTCTTGCTCATGATGTGTGGGGAGGAATTTGTCCATTCTAAACCATTGTAAATACATTGCTATAAATGACAATACATAGGGATCTTTTGGCCTCAAGATTATTTGTGGACATCACTGCTACTGCCCAATTTAACCCAAATCATTCAAATTCGTAACGACCATGGAACAATAATTCCATGGTTTATGAAAGTGAATGTAAAATCATAAAAAAAAAAAAAAAACAATACCCTGTTTTTTGTTGTTACCAAGATGCACACACGAAGGGGGTTCCAAAAGCCTTTCAGAAGCCTATGTTAAAAAAACAACAACAAACCTGGTTATTCTAAATTAGATTTCAATTTCAAAGCATTATCTTGACTTATTTTTTTCTTTTAAGAGCAAAACAAAAAATATTTTAATCCCCTGTGGATGCACCTAATCATTGCTGATACAATCGTCGTTAGTGTGCTTGCTAATTAGCTACAGGAGTTAGCATACAGATTGGAGTACTGCTGTCTAGCTGTGGTAAAAAATTTAACGTCTCTAAATGTCTGAAAACTATTACCTATTACCACAAACATGCATACACATTTTCATACACTTGTCCATTTTGGTGTGTAAAAAAAAAAAAGGATCATCACATTATGTTTTATTTTGTGACATTTTTTTTTTCCTCCTAAGTGCTCACATTTGCTCTAAAAATAATAAACTATTGTGCTGATTTGTTTAATACTGGTCCCAAGTTGAAGTGGACAGAGTAAAAATGTGCATATGAATTTTGGATATTGAATTTTGATATATGAATGAGTTTTTATTGAGTGATAATTTTAGTGTAAACATGTTTTATATGCACACTGATTGCATGAGCACCAATAATCAACCCATTCAAGTGTCCGTTTAATGACTTTTCAATACTTACCATAAAATTAATTCTCCTGGTATCCTGATCACTTGAGTCAAGTAGTTTGAAGAGGGAAACAAAAACAACCATGCAGGCGAATGAAGCTTGAATATTTGAATTTCCCGGTCAAAACAAAGTAAAAATGCTCATTGTTATGACCCCTGGATAAAACCCTTCTCGATTCAGGATTTTTTTTTTTAGTATTTTTGAGTTCATAGTATTTTGTAACTGCAGGTAGTTATGTTGAATCAATATATCACCCCAAACATGTAGTGCCACTCAATACATCACAAATCTGGACTTCTTCCACTGCCAATCCCAATTAGTCCCTGAGGTTCATGAGGTGCCAAGAGGCCCAATATGGGGCTGGCATGGGCTGTGTTAGCTGAGTGGGTCAGCTGCTGCTGGCATTACTGTAATTTAATTAGTTTGTGAGAGGTTGGGCACGCGATAGGTGAAGACCTCATCAAGAATACAGTCCACAACAAACTTAGAGGCAAGGAATTACTCAGCAGTAAAATCAACAGTTTCCCATACTTTGATGAACCGTAACCATACCGCAGATATAAAATGTAAGACATGTAATGTGGTGTCCCTACTGTCAAGAGTTAACATTGTACTTGGTAAAAGGTACTTTATTTAGATTATGTTTACGCTGACTGATTTTGGATTTTTATCTAAATTAGGCACCATGCCCAACCACAGGAGTTGGTGTGAGAGTTGTTCTCACGCATTGGTAATAACACCAGGGGTGCCAAGCATCAATTTGACTGGTTGACAAGGCAAAACCAGAAGCACCAACCTGTGCCCCGCCTGGATTGACTCCAAGAAACCCCATGACTCAATGCAGCGAAAATGAATACTAAAGTGCTTGGAACTGTATAATATCAACAGGATTCTAAAAAACCTTAATCAAGAACTAACTCTATGAGGTTTTGGAAAACAACTCTGGAGGCCAACAACTCAAAGACAATTCCACCGATCAGTAACAAATGTTGCATAGGCCTTTTGGTACGATTATGTGCGATGCTAATAAAGAGTTAACATTACATAGTATCATTGAGACTGTATATTAGATAGCAAAAAAGAGTGAAAAAAAACATAGACTATGAATGCCAATGGCTTGCTAGTAATGAGATACCCAGCTGGCATAAATCCATGCCCACTAGAAGAGACGAGAATCAGTTATATCAAGACAAGAAAGCGTATTACAATGCATGGAGGGTTCCACCCCAGTTGCAGCATCATTATGTTTTGCACTGTGCTGAAAGTGCCGAAAAACCCAAAGCCCACAACAAATCTGAACTGAAAATGACAGGTACAACATATCACAGTAGATGAAGCTGCCAGGAAAGATTACATGGAGCGTAATAACCAGGTTGTAGGAAGAGTGTAACAGAAAAACTGTCCCAGATATGGGTTAGCAAATATTATTATACAGACTGTCAAAGGTGTTTGAGAAAAACCAGGCCAAAATCATGTTACACTTTGTCGGACTGACAAACCGGTGATACTTTGAGGTGGAAAAAGATTAGCAAACAAGACTTGGGATATAAGTAGCAATTTCAAAGACATAATCCAGCAAAAGAAACACAAAACCTGGAAAAATACCAATAAACGAAAGAAGGAGTTTTTGCCTCGACAACTGTTTGACCAATCAGTCCCTATCATTTTTGACTCTGATTCAACATCCCCTGTCTCCCCCCCAGATGTGGGAGAAATTCTGTGGTGTGGGAGTTGAAACACCTTCTGATAGGGAACTCTGCCAGACGTTTCTGGTAGACCCTCACAATATGTTTGGGTCTGCCAGACCGAACTGTGATCCCCCTACCACATCTGACCCAACACACCACAAGGTGGTGATTGATTGATAGTTCCTCACCTATCTTCTTCTGAGTATCCAAAACATGCGGCCGCAAACCCAAAGGCACAACCACAAAGTCAATCATTGAACTGCTGCCTGGTGTACAAATGGATACCTTTGTGGATACCCTTGGGTTCAGATTGTGGGGTTCACACCTTACAATAATTTCCACAAGTTCTCACTGTCAGTGCCTACGTGAGCATTGAAGTCCTTCAGTAGAAGGACTCAAGAAAAGGTGGGTACGCTAAAATCATTTTTTTTCTTCCATGCCTGTAAGGAGAAGGGTGGGATGCAAGTCCTATAGAGAGCTGGTTGTCTGTGAGGCTCTGGGTGATGACTGTATTAAACACAGAGCTGGTCAATATAGAGCATCCTGATGTAGGAGTCTTTATTCTCGAAGTATGTAAGGGACATGTGCAGGGCAGAAGCGATAGAATTCATGGTGGACTGGTTGGGACAGTCTACATACTACATGGAGTATGTCCGGTTGACTGCTCTGAATGTGCATCAGCACATTGAAGCAGGAAAGGGCAGTTCAAGGCTGAGGGAATGGTTGAATATTGAGGTGAGCATTTATATCATTACATTAGCTAAATCCCCGAGGACTCTTGCAGGGATATGATCTGGTCCCATGGCTTTGAGGGGGTGGATTCTTTTTAGGGCGTCGTAGACTTAGGTTGATGAGATGACTGGTGTGGGAGATTGGGGTCTGGTGGCCAATGCACCTGTTGGCCTCCTCTCTGAGTGGGAGCTGGAGGTCTCAAATTGTGTGTAGAAAATGTTGAGGTCATTGGGCAGTGTCTCCGTGGCACTGATGGTACTAGTGCTGGTCAATGGTGGAACAGAAACCGTCTAGCTTGCCTCTGTACAGCTTCTTAGCTGATGGGATGGCCTTTCTCAGTCCATACTTCACAGCTTTGTACTCTGTCTCACTGCCAGATTTAAACACAGTCGAGTGAGAATATCAAATCAAATCAAGTTTATTTGTGTAGCCCTGAATCACCAAGGTCTCAAAGGGCTTTAGAGGTGAAAAGAAGCCATACCGAGACTTCTTTTGCAAAAAAAAAAAAGAAATCATACAGAGACCTTTTTTCATCATAAGTACACAACAGCATCCCCTAATCAAAGCATGTAAGCATACAGCATACCTGACCATTGATCCACAGCTTCTGCTTAAGAAACTTCCCGACTTGTATGGGGGCATGATGTTCTTCACACAGGCAACGCTGTACCCTGTCATGCAGTCAGCATAGTCCTGTACATTGACAGAAGAATCCTCTCGAGTAGCAGCGATTTTTCTTAGATCCCAGTCTGTGGTAGCAAAGCACTCCTGTGGTATGTCCTCAGTAACTTATGTCGAGAGCCTAACCTGTTATATAACTGGATTTGATTGTTTGAGTTTCTGCTTGTAAGCAGGGTACAAAACAGAGAGATTTCTGGTGCACTGAAGACGTCATGCAGCTTGCCAAGCTCAATTGTGGAGTTGGCTCTCTGCTAAAAGCACTGACTTAAATTCCCTTGGTAGGTAGTAGGGACGACATTTAAGGATTAAAGCCTCCAAGTCAGACAAACAGTTCTTTTGGATTGTTTGTATGTCGACACACCACACATTGTTTACAAACACGCACTCACATCCCCCTCTAGTTTTAGGGGCAGCTGCTGTTCTATCTCTGCGATGAATGGAGTGTATGTAATTGAATAGCAGAGTCTGGGACATCCTCTGAAAGCCAGGTCTCAGTTTAGATTAGAACTCAGTATTCCTATATTTCCCTCTGTGTTGTGATCCTAGTTATCAATTTGTCTTGTTTGTTTTCCAGAGACCACATATTTGCCAGCAAGAGACTGGGTAGCGGTGATCGGATAGCACGGGCTTTTAGCGTCGCTTGAGCCCTCCTGTCTTGGCCATCTTCTGACGTCCCTTCCTAAGCACACTCCTTGGGTCCACTGGCTCACTCGAGGTTGGTGTATTGGGGCTGCTTGTGCAATCACACAATGAGTTCTACGTCCAATGGTACAAGTCCACTAAACCCGAAGCTACGAGCGTTGGTGTTGTTCATTAGTCCCTGCCTACTGTATGTTAAAATATCGCACAGCAAAGAAGAAAAAGCAGACGGAGCAGACAAATACGTTCGCCACAAGGGGCGCTATGTTGAAAAAAAAAGTCATGTTTAATTTAGTAGTGTTTTGATAAACTGTGACTAAAAATTGTTTGGTGGTATCACTGTTGAAGAGGTGCTAATAATTAAATACAGTGTACCCCTGGGTTACGGCGTCCCTGGCTTATGTTTTTTTCACATTACTATGTGGAATACTGAGTTTTTTCATCCCCTCTTTAAGGCGTTTATCCCGCTTTACGATTAACATCAACAAATGTCATGATCTGTGGGGTTGGTTGTGTTTGTTTTGCCTCCGTCTTGAGGCGTTATTAGGTAATTGCTCTTATTTTCTGTTGGTGTCAAACTGCCTCCGGTGCGACGCATCACTACAATGCTGGTCTGCTATTTGTTTGAATATTGTATTTATTATGCATTTTAGTGCTTAATTCATTTCATGAATTTGGTTATCCAAGATTCCCAAGATTGCTGGTGACATTAAAGAAAGAAGTAAAAAAATGATTTATAAGGTAATGAAGCCAGAGATAATAAGGAAATACAAAGAAAGCTAAGCTAGCCCAGCCTATGCTACCCTGACAAGGGAATGTGGGCATAATGAGCGTCATATCAAAGGTAATTAAAGCCTTTGTATATTTTTTATTTATGATGTTATTTAGTTGTAGGCATGTATTTTATAAATAAGTAGCATTTACTATACTAATTGGATACCAATTTTCAATATGTGTATACAATTCTTACGTTTTACTTGGGGTTTTACACACATTAACTAATTCATATAGGTTTGGATTGCCCGCCATATGGCATATTTGCATTATGATCCCAACCGCGGAACGGATTAATCTCATAGACCAGGGACTCACTGTATACTAGGTTGTATTTGCATCATTGTTTCTTGGCATATCAACAATTATTAATTCTTACAGAGATTCTGCGTTCTGTTTATCCTTTTAACCGTAGACTTGCTTTGTCCTTCCATTTTCCTTTTTATTGTATGTGCAAACTATATATATATATATATATATATATATATATATATATATATATATAAGTATGTACCAGCAGTGGTCCTTCATGGCCAGCTAGGCTTTCTCTGCAGGCCTAACTTAACCTGACATTAACATAATTATAATAAACTATAATAATTATAATAACTACAATAAAAGTCAATTTCATTTGTAATTTATTTTTACTAAATATACATATTTTACATGTTAAATTATTCTCCATATTCTGTTCTTCCCGTGTCATATTATATCCATATGGTTATACTCATTCCAGTGTTGTAGTTTTGAGTTTTTAGCCAATTACAATTCAGCTAACTTGTGTCACCAGGCTGTATGAAATCAGCCTGCAATCAGACCAATTTGAGGGCATTCCAATTGAGAGATGCAGGCTTCTGTGCAGTGTGCAAAGACATATATGCCGAGTTCAAAGACATATCTCAACGGGCCCATATACTGTAGTTAGTAGACAGTTGAAATAACGTGATTGGATGCTCACTGCAGGGAGGGGGTGCTATGTTGATTAACCACGTTTGAAGTTGGAAGTTGTTAAATAAAGTTATTAAAAAAAAGCATGTTGCTCAACCAGGCTAACCATGTTGCTTGACTGATCTGCCCTAAAGGTGTACCGTACAGCAAAGCCTGACCTTTGGACATTTAGCAGTCTAATCAGATCTATTCACTTTTTTTTGTTAAACCCACAATGGATGAAAAAGAGCTAAACGGACAGTGGACACATGCAATTTAGCACTGGCGTCCATGTCAAAAGAAAATGATTAATTGAATTGAGATGCACAGAAAAACTCTACAAGTAAATCATTTAAGTCTTTCTAAGGAAAGAGGTATGGATTTGTATTGAAATAAGTTTTGGTGAGTCAAGCATTTGATTTATTTAATTTTCTCTTCTTAATGTTTTCATGATTTTATTTCATTCATATTCAAATAGTGGTAAAGAAATTAAATGATGTTCTTATATTAAATTGAGATTTGTAAAATAGCGTGAAATCTTGTTAAAGCTTGCCTGCTCTTGGTGGACTTCATTAAACTTATTGGACAAATAATTTTAAATTATTATTATTAAGATTTGACAGCATCATGTATAATGATACTTGAAATAATGCTAAAGTTTTTTGCTGATTGCTGATGCGGGTTTATTAATGTTTATATGCTCCGGGAAATAGCAGCAATGCGTATGTGTGCTTGTAAGGGGTATATATATAAGGGGTATATATATATATATATATATATATATATATTATATATATATATATATATATATATACGCATATATATATATATATATATATATATATATATATATATATATATATATATATATATATATATATATATATATATATATATATATATATACGCATATATATGCAATGCGTATGTGTGCTTGTAAGGGGTATATATATATATATATATATATATATATATATATATATATATATATATATATATATATATATATATATATATATAAAATGAAAGAGGGGGGTCTGTTTAGTTTCAGGGGGATTGATGGACAGTTGTGGAGAAAGACTTGTTAGGTCATATAGGCTACTAGTATTTTTTTGATCGCCTAAATTTACTATATTCAGAATTGCATCTCTCTTGGCGCTACACTTTTATCAAGCCCTATGAGCCCGTATTGATTTTTTTATTTTCTTCTCAGGATAAGAAGACAGAGTTAGGGAGCTCTGGTGAATGGAGAACTTCCCTCAGATTGCTGCTATTCTCCACCTTATTGCATCCTGTCGTTTGCAGTTTCAGATGATGTCCAGTACGTCGCAGCTGCTGCAGCCAATAAGCAAGGTGACTAACAATGGAAGAGAGGCAGGGCTGAGGAGAGACCGAATTACCACCGCAGTGCACAAACAAAAGTAAAGGCGAGAAATATTACAAGACACTTTGCTTTTGCAACAGCGGGAGTCCATGGAAATGTATTTAATTGCTTAGCTACACTTTATCACTTTTATCATGAGATAAACACGTTCATGTTGGTCTATGTATTTTCAAATTACTCAAAGAATGCCGGAAGGAAGACTAACACAGTAACTAACCAATGAATTCGGATATACGTTATGATATATATATTTTTTTAATAAAATAACACAATACCATAACACTTGCACTCTGACTTGCTTTTAGGTTGTGATTAGTTATTTGTCACAGTCACTCTCCCGCTGTCTTTCACAAGCGGCATCATGGCATACATTCAATAGCCTGTCCAAGACTGAAGGGAAATGTACCGTTTTAACATTTTGGGATGTGTTTGTTAAGAATGAGTCCTGCTTCCTCATTGTATGTGTTACCCTAAGCCAAATTAATTATTACCTTTACCCTTGGGAAATGCAATCAAATATGTAATGAAATGGGACAATGGTTTTGTCTCATTGCTTTTTGATAATTTGTGTAAAGACAAATTGTTGTTGTATTCCATAACAGCTTTTTTGCCTCTCTTTTTTGGGTAATAGAATTTTAGCCCATTGTCAAATAGTTTTTTTTTTTTTGTACGCATGTAGATCAGGAAGAAAAGATGACTGACAAATTGATAAAAAATTTCCTTTTGCAGCCACCAATTATTGTTGAACAGCCACCCTAATACAAACACATTTTAGTTGGAACAACAACTCTTTCTGGTTGAGGCTGTTTTGATACTTTTCTTCATTAACCCGCTTCCATCTGTTTTATTTCTGTTATCTCTTGGTCACAAATGAAGAGAATATACAGGTACTCTAAATAATAACCCCCCCCCCCCCCCCCCCCTTATTTCCTCCCTCACTCTCTCTGTGAAGTAAAATTACTTCATTATTTAATTAAAGGCAAAACATGACGCAAATGCATCGAATAAGTTCAAATTAAACTCTGTCAATGTGAATAATTGGGCTTTTCTATGAAAACAAATCCGGTTAGAAAAGGACTCACCAGATGAATCTTTCCAATTATTAAAAAAAGAAACAACAATATGCTAATATTTTTCTGTTAACACACTGTTTACATAATCTTTCAATCTCAGAATGTTGCCAATATTTGTGTTTTGAAAGGGTTATTAGTCAATGTCAGTGGTTATTCTGCCAATAAAAGCAATCAGAACTGCACAACTACTCACTCACAGACAAATTTTGTGAAAACAATAAATTCACATTTTGGTTTATTTTCATAAGGTGGGCAGGTACCCCAGAGACCTAACTCCTTGTACCTACGAATGGAGCATAGGTCAATCTATTTTTTAAGTAAAACCTTTGAAAGAATATTTACAGCACAGGCTATATGAATCTTCCTAATTCACTGGTGGTTATAATTCTTTAGATTCTATTACATTACCAACATACTTAAATACCTAACCCAAATACAAAGTACTAGAATGTTGCAAACAATGTATTTCCAGCCAGACAATTTCACTTATTGCATGAATGATTTCAGGCTTGTGTTTATTTCTGGTTCACTTTATGGGTAAAATGAGAAGAGTGATTGCCCTGTAATGCAGAAAACCACAAATCTGGACTGGATGGTGGCAGAGTTACACTTTCATTTCCTACTGTCTGGGCTTTGGAGTCTGCTTGACCATGTGATCTTATTTATTTATTTATTTATTTTTTTTGTTTGTTTGTTTGTTTGTTGTGTCTGCATTCATACAACCATACTATGCACACACAATATGTTCTAAAGCAACCTTTAATGATTTAATTTATTTATTTATATTTTTATTTGTTTTTATTTTAATGCCATACACGGCTGGTTTTTGGCAATTTGTTGGCAATATTCTCTGTAGAGTTTTGATTTTAAAATGTCCTTACATTAGGACCATTATTTATTTATTCATTATGTCTGCTTGCATACAACCATACTATGCACACACAATTTGTACTAAAGCCACCTTTAATTTATTTATTTATATTTTCATTTATTTATTTTTATTTAATTGTCATACAAGGCTGGTTTTTGGCAATTTCTTGGCAATATTCTCTATAGAGTTTGGATTTTAAAATGTCCTTACGATAGGACTATGTGATCTTATTTATTTATTTATGTATTTATTTATTTATTCATTGTCTGCATGCATACAGCCATACTATGCACACACAATTTGTCCTAAAGCCGCCTTTAATTTAGTTATTTATTTAAAGTTGTATTTATTTATTTATTTATTTATTTATTTTTTATTTTATTGCCATACAAGGCTGGTTCTTAGCAATTTGTTGGCAAAATTCTCTGTAAAGTTTGGATTTTAAAATGTGCCTACATTAGAAAAGTTCATGTTTAAAAATGTGACTTTCATGTCGATATGTTTATTTTGGATGAGCGGTAAATACATTCCTCTGTGTATGTTGAATTACCAACAATGAGTTACTGGCTCCATCAGTTCTTTGAAAAGTTAGTCAACACCTCGCAAATTGTCCAAATTATCATTGAGTAATAAGAACTGTGAAAATTGAATAAAGCATGGTGCATGGGGTGAATATAAAAACATGCATGTTATACTAATTAATAACTCAATTTTGTGAGTTAAGAATTTTTATCAATCTAAAGATTTACTTGTGAACAAAGACAGCTGAGATGAATTCCAGTTCCTCAGAATAGAAAAAAAGAGAATAGAATTGGATGGATCGATGCAAAATGATTATGAATTCAAAATAAAGCAAAACCACAGGAATGGAAGTGCCACACTGTACTTTAGTCTAACAATATGAACTATGCTGTAAGGGTCATGACTCGAAGAAAAAGGTCAAATGAAAGAGCAGTCAAAGCATATTAAACATAATGCAATAGTGTTAGTACTCAGGAAAGCATATTTGTTGAACCTTACTCAAGTCTCACAAAATAATAATTTTTACTGGGTTGCCTTGAAGAGAAGAAAAGCAAATTGCCCTAGTTTAAGACCATAAGGATATGGTCAATTTGGTACACTACCAATTCCAGTCATTTTACTGTATGTGTTTTTTGTCAACCATTCCCAGAACAGCAGCTGAATCATCCTGTAAATTCCCAGCATAGGTTTATAGGAAACATCATGAGCTCCAAGTTTATGTTACGTGTGCTAACACTGAAATTTTAAACCTCTCATGTGGTCTCATTTAGTTATCAACACGTTGTCATGCGCAATGTTATTTTAATAACCATTCATTTAGTAGTTTCGGTTTTACATTTTGATTGTTTGACGAAGACGTGTTTACTTCATGATGGAAACAATAAGTGCTGTAGCGAACATGAAAGACATAAAGGCCCTTAGCAGCATTATTGATGCTGTATGGCTCACATTTTGATATATATGTTGAAAGAAGCTCGCCGTGAGATTGAGGAGCCCTCAGAGATCTGTGCAAAAGATGCCGTTAATAAAATGCAGGCACTTCCAACTCGACAATACACCATCTTTGTTTAGGTCCCAGGTATAACACTGATCCACACAAACGTGCTTTCACCACCTCTGGGAGAATTAGATTTTACTGTTGAGTTTTTACAATACACCAAAATAAATCACTGAATGCTTTTGTGTTCATCACAATAGCCAAGGATGACTGGTTTTGGACTCAGACGCGACCTTTCAGACAGAGCCCACCCGCGGCTCTGAGCTACATGTGGCTCCTCAGCGCTGCCCTAGTGACTCCCTGGAGCTTTTTAAAAAGTGTATGAAAATGGAAAGCGGGGCAGATGTAGTTTTTGTTTTAATATGCTTTATAATCATAACGCAAACATTTTTAAAGTTTACCATGCTGTAAAAATGAGTAGAATGAATATAAAATGTCAACATTTCTGTTAACAAATATTTATATTTAGTCATAGCATGCGACTTGTTTCTTTCAGCTGGGCCTGTGTATGTCGTGCAGATGAGATCATACAATTTTAATCAGTGTTAGTTTTAAATTGTGCCATACTTTGTTTTTTATGTACAGCAGAGTCTGATGTTCATTTTGAAAAATGGAATGTCACTTTTTACACCTGATGCTGATTGGTATTCCAAATGTTGTTCTAAACTTGGACGCCGCTAGGTGTAAAAAGGGGCGCTCTAAACGCATAGGGCATAATCTCAAAGCAAACCGGGATTTGCGGTCTATAATCTCACCCACTTGCCATATGTAGGGCGCCAGAAAAAAAAGAGCTACAGGTGTTCGATAGGCCAAAAATCCTGATGGGAAAAAGAGAAACATATCCAAGAACAGAGGTTTCAATCATTCTTGGACGGAATCATTTGCTTTCATTGTCATTGCTGAAGGATTGCAGGCATGTTTGCTTTTTGATGAGAAGTTGTGAAGTAAGAGAAACATTTTACATGCCCCATGTTGAGAAGCTGTCCTGTGATGTCCTGTGAAGTAGCGTTAAACAGGCAAGAACACAATCCTCTCATAGGCCCATATTTAGGAACAAATTGGCTGTTTTTATAACAGGAGTTCTGAGTTTTGTCAGTATATATTTGGAATGACACATTGGAATATTATTGTGTGTTGTTGCTGAGGTCCGATTATGGCATTGCATTCTGTTGTTGTTTTTTGGAATCCTCAAAATAAAAATGACAACACAAATCTGATTTCTTTAATGCATTTTAATTATTTCAGCAATGCAACAATACATAAATTGTACATTAATACTGTAATGGAAGTTAAACTTAAAGCACCATCGAACCGCAGGGTAGTCACATGGTGCGGATACGTGCACAGCAGAAAAAAATAAACATTGCATCATGGAGGCTTATTATTGTAATTTGCCTAGTAATTTAGATAGGAACGTGTGTTGGTTAATTGATATGAGGCTTTTATTTTGTTTTTGGGCGACTCCAGCCATATTTGTTTTTCTTGTATTTTTGGTTCAATATGGCTCTTTCAACATATTGGGTTGCCAAATGCAATGACTACAAAAATAGTATTCTTTGTGAGTGTCTTTGGAAAGACCTCCATGTGGGGCGACTTGGTGGAAGAGTGGTTAGCACCGAGTCCAGAGATCAACTCCTCCTCACTCCGGCCTTCCTGTGTGGAGTTTGCAGGCTCTCCCCGTGCATGTGTGGGTTCTCTCCAGGCACTCCAGCATCTTCCCACTCTCCGAAACATGCATGGCAGGTGTACTGGACACTGTAAATTGCCCTTAAGTATGGTTGGGTGCATGAATGGTTGTCTTCCTGACTGGAAACCATTTCAGGGTGTCTTTCCTATCCTGCCTGAAGACAGCTAGAATAAGCACCAGTAAACCTGGAACCCTAGTGAGGATAAGTGGCTAAAGAAAATTGATGGATGGAGGGAAGACATCAATGTGCCATTCAAGGTAGTAATAATGTGTATGTAATGGAACCAGACTAAAAAAGTCTTTAACATGAAGTTTGTTTGAAAAGTGTGTGCATGCGAGCGTGTGTGTGCGTGTGTGTTGACCAATCCCTATTTTAGGACTGAGGTTGCAAAAGACTTCCCATCTAATCTAGCTGTCTTCTGTAAGTAGTATAGAGATTTCTCCAGTTTGTTTCCCTCTAAAATGATAAACATCTGTACCCATTTGTTGTATTTTCAGTTCCCACAATTACTGTTTTCTCCCACTTGCCATTATAAGACAATTATATGACTGGTATTCATTCTCACCACTTCCAGTTGACGTCAAATCTAAGTAGATCTCATAAAGTTTTATTCCCACAATGCACGTCAGGCCTATATACGCTCTGTTGTTTGAATATATCCCCACTGTGAAGGAGAACAGAGGTGACTTGTCATTCAGCTGACCCTTAAAGCAGCCGGATGAAGGCCAGAAAAGAGGGGGGAAGGGGGGTGAAGGGTGGAAGGAAAACTTGGGCCAAGGTCAAGAAAGCTAATTTGTTTCCTGCAGAGGCAGACCACACACTGGCTGCACAAGAGGGCCTTTGATGTAGTTAAGGGGGCATAACCTGAAGCTGAGTTCATCAGCCACTGAGTTCAATGCATCATACAAGAAGGAAATTCTGTTTATTATGCTTTCATTTGTCCTATTTGCTGTGAATAGTTAAAGAAATAATTGCACAATGTTTATCTATGTCTTACTTAACAAGCTACATTCCCCGTCAACATGTCCCAGTGGGCCCATACAGTAAAGTGGAACTTCTAAATTAGAACACGATGCTTTCTGGGATGCTAGTGGATTTATTTACATTTATAAAATAGGTCAATAAAAATAATAGTCCATGAACACCAATGCAAATTCAACTGATTTATCCAAATGCCCGTTTGTGCGAGATTGGTTCTGTCTAAAGGTTTTTTTTTTCCTACCTATCTCCTGTCAGACCTGTCTTTCTTGTTTTGACAAGCTCTATCGCGTTTTTTAGATTAATGGTAATGAGCAGATATTCTTTTTTTGTGTTTCACAGTGAACGTCATTATTGCAGATACTGCTGCTCACAATTTTTTAATTATACACAAATATGGCACTACAGGAGGATGATGATAATTGTGACATGTTTTCCGCTGACAACCACCTGCTATCTTTCAAATGCTCACTAGATTATATGACATGAACCACCATTTTGGAGAGCAGCTTGGTGCTTTTAACAGTCACAGTCAAAGAGGAAATGAATGTATTTGCCACCTCAAGGGCACACATGGCAGGTTTGTGTATCCTGTAAAGCAGTGGTTAATCACTGTCTGCATAAACCTTGTAGCCTTGAGTGGTGAAAAGCCATCAGCCAGAGAGGAAAACGTTTAAGCTACTATGCTCTTACACTTTAGAAATGCCAGAACCAGTAATTTTCAACATGCACTGTTTAGCACAATAGGGTAAATATCTACAACATATCTCTGAAAATGCCAAGGATCCAAAGCTGAATACTTTATGAATAACAATAGACCAAAAGTGACATAGTTGTTTTTTGTTTATTTTAATTAGCACCTGGCGAGTTGTTTTCCATTAGCACTGTTAAAGTCTATCTGCTTTTGCTAATTAAGGAAAGTGAAAATAGATTAGACAGCTTCTCTGAACAAAGGTCAGAGATGGCTCTCCGTGTCTACACTCTGTTTGTATGGACGGCACCAGGGAAGAGAGGGAGATGGAGAGAGAGAGACAGAGAGAGAGAGAGCAAGAGAGAGAGACAAAATCTCACGCAACACTCCCTGTTTGCTTTATGCAGTCTCATTTCTGCCTATTTTTTCTACAATGTGAACAATAGCTACACGTTGTAGTTTTGATATTCTGCAGCACCGATGAAAAATGATACGCAACTATGGCAACATTCAGCTTTTTGAGCTGTTATAACAAATCACATGCAATGTCAGATTAAAGCCTAACTGCTGAAAGATAGGCATCAATCAGTGACCTTTCTCGTGAGGATGCAAGACATGCCATGGTTGTCAAGAAGGAGGAATAAGGTGGCTCATCCCTCTCTAATCTCCCTTTCCTGGCCAATTGATCGCATTTTCATATCCATTAGGCTGGCTTTAGAACTGCTGTGTTGAATGGCAGATTGCAGCCATACTTCTTAAAGGCCAGTGGATGAAAATATTAAAAATAGAATAAAATAAAATGATATGATATAATCCGATGCGCCGCGCTGTGGAAGACTGCTGAGCATGTCTGCCTCCCATGCGAAGACCATAGGTTCGATTCCGGCGCTGGCCTTCCTTTGTGCATTTTGTATGTTCACCCTGTACCTGCGTGGGTTTTCTCCAGGTGTTCCAGTTTCCTCCCACAAAGCAAAATCATGCATGGTAGGCTAGGTATGTTGGATACTCAAATAAAATAAAAATAAAATCATAATTTTACCCTTCAGCAAAAACTCAAACAGAAGTCTGGCTTAGTTGTTTAAAACATTGCCATGATGGGATTCAGACCCCGGGAAATGTAATTCACCATCTGAACTGCTTATCCTCAAAAAGTACTAGCAATCATCAGTTTTGGGATTGCTTTTTTTGATCAGTTTATTTCTGTTTTTAATTCAATTAATTTAATGCATATTATGTCACAAACATTAGGGCATGGCTCAATTGTTGTGTTTACGTTTGAGCAGAGAACCTTCCACCAAAGGAAGAGTTAAACAACAAGTACTGTATTAGTTTACAGTAATAGATTGAATTGAAATATTTTGAAATGCTTCACATTATGTCATGTCTTGATGTCGTCATTTCATGCAATATTTTCCAACGTTGACACTACCACAAGTCAGTAAGAAATTAATTCTTTATGGCAATGACAAGACTACTTTATGCTCTTTTCAGTGGGACGAAAATAAAACCTAATACGAACACTGTTAAACTCAAAGAGAGAAAGATCTTTGCAATAGGTCATATACCAGTAACCTCGCCCCGCATGTAGCGCATAGTTGCAGCAGTGACTTAAGAGGTTTCCTTTTTTTATTGTTGTTTGCAATGAATATGTCCAAGTATAAATGTCTATTCTGGTCCACCATTCAGCATCTCAGAAGTGGAAAGTAGTGCACCAATCACACTATGTACAGTGGAGAAGCGGGGCTGCCGTGTCCCTTTGAGGAGCCAGAGTCTGCAGATTCCGAGGTGGGCTCCACTATTTTGGGATAGAAGTCATTGGGGACAGTGCCTCTGAAACGGCAGACCAGAGTGGTGATCCCCCATTTAAGAAGAGAAAGGTCGACAGGCGCATTGTTGCAGTGGTCGCTGTGATGTGGACTCTTTGCTGGTCTGCCGTAGTGGAAACGGACCTGAGCCCAAAGGTGAAGCTCTCAATTTACCGGTAAATCTATGTTCATACCCTCACCTATGGTCACGAGTTGTGGGCCGTGACCGTAAGAATTAGATTTTGGATACAAGCTGCCGAAATTGGTTTTTTCCTCAGAGTATCCAGGCTCTTCCTTAAAGCTGAAGTGAGAAGCTCCATCATCTGGAAGGGGTTCAGAGTCGTGCCACTCTTCCTCCATGTTGACAGAAGTCAGTTGAGGTGGCTCGAGCATCAGGATCCCTCCAGGACGCTTCCCTGGTGAGATGTTTCAGCCATGTGCCATCGGGAAGAGGCCCCATGGACAACCAAGGACATGCTGGAAGGACTATGTATCTCGACTGGCCTGGGAACGCCTTTGGATCCCCTGGAAGATCTGGATGAAGCAGCTGGGGAAAAGGAAGGCTGGGCTTCCTTGCTAAAGCTAACTGCCCACACGACTTGACTCTAGATAAGGGGTAGAAAATGGATGGATGGATGGATGGATGGAATTTGAATCATCAAAGCAATTTTATTCAGTACCTTTACAGTATATATGTCTATAACATTAGACAAGCAGTGATTGTATGGCTGTAACTTCATTATTATCAATTGTTATCATCTAATGTAGCTATAATATTACACAAAGAACAAGATATTCCTAATTAATTGATGAATTAAAATTTTACATTGTTCTCTCGATCAGTGTTGACTCCAGACCAACCAGTAAAATAGACGGTAGTCAAGAAGAAGACGAACCGCCAGCTCTTTCACAATGGTCACCGTCTTAAGGCAGCAGACCAGGCACTCCTTGAAATTATTACCAAATACCACACAGAGCCGAGGCTAGAAATTGAACCACTCTGCCAACGTGCTGCCTAGATGGCAGTCAAGAGTTAGTAGAAAAAAGAAAAAAAAAAGTAACGGTAAATTGCATGAGGAATCTAAGCTTATACTGTACTTATGACCTGAGAAATTCTTAATGGGAACCTTCTCTCCAAATTTTGGCAACCATATAATTTTTTCTGCAAGTTGATAACTTGTATGTACTGACATTCAATGTACTGTCCAATAAATATGGTCCTTGCATGCAGCACTTGTTGTTGAAGTTTCCTATCCCTTCTCATATGATATAAAAATGTACGAAACCATAGAGTTTAAATTGCTGCACTCAGGGCACAATGCGACCTATTTTATCAGCATTTCGAATTAAGTCTGATGGTATGCACAATGCCTTCTTCATGCCTTATTCATCCTTGTATTTGTGCACTGTTTTCTGAATTAGTTGGTTATTTCTACCCATTTTTTTCATTTCTGTTGTGCAAACAGCTATTATACTGAACTCATGGAGGGATTCATACTCATGCACATGTGTAAATGAATTTTCTTTTCTTGTCCATATTCTGTACTTCAACGTTTTATTTTATCTTTCTTGAATAAATGTCTTTACCATTGTTGTTATTTTTTTTAAACAAAATGATTAAGAAAAAAATCAATAAGTTTACATCTTGTTTTGCAAAAGGTTGTTGATTGCTAAATGTAAAAAAAGATAAACATAAATTAGTAAAGAATATGGACAAAGTTGGATGGAATAAGGACCTTTTTACACAGATGTACCTAATACTTCTGCAAAATCATTATTTGAATGACAGGTTTGTTTTAAACATTATCTAAAATACTGAAAGAAAAACATCCAATTGGTTGAAAAATAAATAAACAAACTTTCAAGGGGAAGTCAGCCCAATTTTCTTACCACTAGATGAAGCCCTTTGTGGAAGCCGGGATTTTTTTTAAATGTATATAAAGATTCTATTCAAAAGATGTGTAACATTCTTTAGAGTTACAGTAAGATTCAATGGCATTCAATGCTTTTCAGAATATAGAAATATAGACATTCTGTTGATAACAATGTCCTCCTTAAAATTTCCAACCATAATTTTCAGTTTCCTGTTCGATGATTATTGCCCACGCATTCTTTCCGATTGAGCACCCTCAACCAGACCTCTTTAAAAGAAACAATGTTGCGCCCAAGCTGACAAAAGGCAGCAGACAGAAAAGAGAGTAACAACAGAATTTAGTAAAGTTCAACAAGGCAGAAAGGATTACGGTAGTGAACGGTGACTCTGCTTTCTTCTCATTTACAACTTCTGCCTACTTAAACACTTTTACATGTGCTCTTTTATCTGTGCCTTCATTTAATAGCCAAAGAATCACTTGACACGGAGACACTATTTTTTTTTTTTTAGTGTTGATCGAGTATGGCCACCATCTGCGCAAAGACTCTGACTTCTCCTGCTTCTCCAGCCATCAGTGTAAGCATCATGTAACATAAATATTCTCAGTAAACTGTCTAAAATTCTAACTGCCATGTGGCTAAATTGGTTTTGTTTTTTTGTTTTTTATTGTCATTCCTTTCATTAATTCAGCCTTTATTTGTCTTTATCTTGTGTTCAATAAGTCGCTAAAAGCCTGCCGCTAAGATCAACACAAAAAGGAGTGCTGACTTTGATTATGTTGTTTCAGTGATAAGGATGTACATGTGCTAGAAAAACAAAAGTGTTGAATGTTGTCACGTCAATAAGCAATTTTGCACCACTAACGAAAAGTTGATAATTCCCCAGCAGTAATACAATTATGAATAGAAGAGTGTGTTCATCAGACCAGCAGGGGTGCCCATTAAAATAGAGAATGATCACAATAATTGTGATTTTCAAATAAATACACTTTGAAATGCGATTCAGACTGAGGAATTGTTGAAAAAGCTATAATTTTCTGCTAAAACATGACACACTCACAAGGTTCCTTGCTAATCAACTCAAGTGTGTGTGCATTGTTTGTTGTTGAAGATAAATGATTGCAAATGCATTCGGTGAGTGCTTTGTTTACATAACTTGTTTGGTATTAATTTGATGTCATATTGTCCAAGTGGGTGACTAATGACCTATATGTGAGAAAATCGAAAGCCATTTGTCAATGTAAGAGTATGAGTGAACGTTTTTAGGTAAGGTGATGGTATCTAGCTACTGATGTTGTAGTGGTTCAGTCGCCTGAGTTTCATTTTGGCTGCTGGAGTGGGTAATCTGGACAACAGTGCGATTTCAGCCCTGTGGAGCTCTGGGATTTGAATGTAATGTTAAGTTTGCAACAGTAGCTACGTAAAATATATTGCTGGGAGAGTCAGTTAAAATGCTTCAAAACAATCAATTTAAAACCACATTTGTGGACAACTTGTTCAGAAAATTGACAAATGGATGGATTAATAATAATAATAATAATAATAAAACCATTTAATTAGTTGCACTTAAGTCTCACAACATCCTAGCTGACAGAAAATTGATTGATAGAGTTGGTAGCTATCAGAGGTGGGTATTTTACGTTTTTTAATTTTTGATGGTCCTGCAGTTGTCAGTCCGCCTTTTTTCAGCCTAAAGTACTTGTGAATATGAAATAAACAAATACCTATGCTTATTAATCATTCGGTAATGGAAAAAACAATTCAACAAACATGATCTACTATTTTAATTCTGTGACTTGCAGAGGACTTTTGAGCATAGGCATGCGTAAAGGATTCTGCTGTCTTTGAAAGAGATGACATTCTTTGGTGATTTGGTTAAGTAATAAAATGTCTAGACACCAACTAACATGAATTTCCCTTAAGAATTAGTGTCATCAACATGAAAGCTTGACTCTGTACTCTTGGGTCCTGTTTGAAATATCGTCTTTTAAATCAATGCTCTCCTCTTCACAGTTCCTTTACTTGAGCTAGGTGGTATATTGTCAAGAACCTCAGTGGTTAAGTTTGTAACGTTAAAACGTATTTTTTTTGTTTTTTTGCGTATGTATTTTTTAAAGTGTATTCTGTACTCTCAATAAGAAATAAAAGTCACTGCTTTGTGTTTCATCATCAACAACAACAACAACAACAAACTCTGACTTTATGCTGCACCAATTTGGATAATTGTGCACTGTCAAGATTTGCAACTAAAATCTGATGTCCAACAGAAAAACAAATAACACCATTGCAAACTTAATTATTTTAATGATCATGCTTAAGATTATCCAAAGCAGTTGTTGTATTTTTTTTAGTTGCTCTTTTTTTTTTTTTACTTTTATTTTGACTGCAGAGATTTTTGAAAATATTATCACAAGAACCTGACATGAAGGTGTATGAAATCCAGGGAGAAGGATGGGTGTGTCAAAGCAACCCCCCCCTCAGGGAAACAAACAAACAAAAAAAAGAATCCTTTTATCAAAGAGGAAAATTATTTTCCAAAGTATTAACCTTGGAGAATATCTCATGTAGTTGTTTTTTTTTTTTTAATAGAATTGTGAAATAATATGCTAAGAATAGAGCAGAGTTACTGTGAGTGCCAGAGGTTTACAGTTTGTCTATACTTTTGTATGGAACAATGATTAATCCAATAAGAGAACATAATACAATTGTAATTGCAAAAAAATCCATCCTATCCCAAATGTCAGTCATACTTCCAATGAGTCAAAATATCTTCGTGAACAATAGTGTTATGAAAGAGTTACTCGTAATGGGAAAAGTAAGGCAAATTAAGTTTAGTCAGGCATGATCCCGTGTTCAGGCATTCTGTTTTGAATATTGATAAAAAAATATCTTAGTTTTTGTTGTTTGTTTGTGGCTTAATTTTGTTTTAAGTGAAGAAAAAATAGTTTTAGACTTAAACACGGGCACATTTAAATCAGTGCCTGGATCCTTTAAATGGTGTGGCAAACCGACTTGGTTACCATGGCTATGTGAGGGTTCAGGCACACATTAATCACATGGATTCAGGTTTCTCTCTGCTGTTTTATTTTTCAAAAAGACACTGAATCTCCTGGACATTCTTTATGAAGCTGATTTATGACGTTTAATATATTTGTGCGTAGATCACAGGCAGTCCCTCTGAAAGGTAACAGTTTATGAGGGAGGCTAGAGTGCATGTTGTAGTCTCTGTCAGGAGACTTTATGTCTGTTTGTGTCCAGTGAATGCTTACGAAAGAAAACCGCAGAGTTTGTCGATGTAAGAACCATTTTAAGACGTGGCACAAAAGCAATGAAATGTCTCTCTTACATGTGCAAACTCTTGCACATTAGTGGCATCCTAGCATGTCATTTCAAAAGTCTGTTGTCATTGTTATTGATCAGTCACATCAAATATAGAATGGTGTTGTACTCACATAGCGTTCTGGGAAATGGGATAATGGTAGTAAATCAGTGGCAAATTCACATTATTCAACAATAATTTGCTGTTCAGCCATCAGTGGCCAGGAGTTTGTTTCAACCACAGATTAGTCAAGATGGCAATGCATGAAGAGAAAAACGGTGCTCAGAGAATAGGAAAAACAATTACAACAGACTTTTGATGTATAAACACTATGATTCTATTCTAACCATGGCCTCTACTGCATTTGGAAACAAAACACATGGAAAAACAAGAATTTAATAGCCTTGAAGAGGCAGCTGTGTCGTGAGTGCACTTCAGTTTCTTGTATCGTATGAGTGTGTTTTTGTGAATGCATTGTGAATGCTCTTGTGGCCTCTCTATGAGTTTGAGCAGGTTGAGTGGCTATAAGTTGTGAACACAGTCCAAATATCTATTTAGCCATTTTAAACTACGACTGGACGACTCCCACAAGGCAGAACAAACATTTTAATTCAGCAACCAAGTTTAATCAGACTACTGGTGGATGCTGCTGTCCAACACGCAGATGGCAAGAGTTACCATATTTTTCAGACCATCAGCCGCAACTTTTTCCTCGTGGTTTGAGCCCTGCGGCTTATAGTCCAATGCGGCTTATATGTTGTTATTTATTGTTTTGTTGCTAGCCACAAGCAAGCAAATATGTGTATTTGTTCGAGGTTTCGAATTAACGGAACGACTATGAAATAGAACGGAAAATATGTTAATTAATGGCTGTGCTCAAAGAGTTTTAAAAATATATTATTAAAAAAGATATATATCTAAATTGAATAAGAGAATGTATAAAATTTCGGGTAAATTTGTGACGTGTAAATTTCACATACAGTGAACAGTACATATGATTTTATTTATGTATATATGATTGTATATATGAATTAAGTGCAATGTGTTTTTAGGTTCACTAAAATAATCCATCAAACAAGGAAGATTAAAAAAAAGATGCTAATGAAGTATTGATATCGATTTTGAACTCAAAAAACAACAAAAAAAATATATATAAAATTCCATGTACCATCTTTTTGTGTAAATATCTCATGTTATTACTTGCGGCTTATAGTCCAGTGCGGCTTATCTGTGACAAAAAAAAATTTTCTGCTCATATTTTGCTACTGCGGCTTATATACCCATGCGGCTTATAGTCCGAAAATATGGTAGATTCCCTGATATTTGTTTTCATTTTCAATTTGGAGAATCAATAAAGTTTTGGAGAATCAATAAATTACTCATGAGTGACAAAATGGCCCCTAGAAATAAGTGAGCAATATGGCAACCCCCACCCACCCCCCTTTCCATGACACCGAAGGAACAGAACAAAATGTATCCATTCAAAATCTTTGTAGATCATATTGCTAATAAAGTAAAAAAGGAAGAAGAAAAAAAAACGAGAACAGTCCGCCCCCAAATTTGGACATTTCAGCTACTGGCCATGCTACAATGATCAGCCACTCCATGACAAAGTAAAAAAAAATGATAAGAGTATGAGCAGCACATACAATTCTGTCATGCAACAGATCTGCCAATAGACCATATCTGTTCTCTTCACCAAGATGCCCAAGCTCTACGCATTTCGAGAAGCTTTTTGTAACTCATGTAACTCACTGTTTGTGACTCATTAGATTTTGCTTCAGAAAGATAGCTTGTCTTACTTTTTCTCCGCTGCGTCTAAAGCTAACCAGACTCAGCTGTGATGTAAGCCCGAGTCTAGTGCTACAGATTTCTCATAGCACATCTTTAAAATTTTGCAAAGATAACTCTCTGGCTTATCATGCAATGCTCTCAAGTGGGGCATGGCGGAAAGGTGGCTAGTAACAACATATACCCCAGCAGCTCCGGGAGTTGCAAATGTAATAAATTGTTGCACTCCAACTCGAGATTGTGCGAACAGCAGAAGGCTATCTTGAACTTGGTCGCCTCCTCCACCACAGAGTGGGACTGACTCTAATGCTGCCCCACAGTGAAGGTTGACTCTTTTGTCGGACATAAGCCAGCGTTTGCTCTGCTATGGCTCAGCTAATCAGCGGCTGTCCGTCCCTCATATTTCCTTTGTAAAATGAGTATTTAATCCCACTAATCTTGACTGTATCAACATGTGTACATTTCTGGGGGTGACAGCGGCAGTCTCCTGTTAGCCAGTTAGCTACAGGAAGAGGCAGGTGGGCCAAAGAGCTGTTGGAAGTCCACAGTCAAAACTTACGCCACCAATAAATACGTCTCCAAATAGCATTCCATCGTCACCAAAATGTACATGGATATACCTCCTATTGGTGTCAATTTCAATCTGTAAAAATGTAAAAAATACCATCACAATATTATTGAGTTTGTCACATGATAAAGGATTAACTTAAAGTGAGCTCACATTTGCTGTTAAAAAAGAAAAAAATCCAAAATATTGTGTAGAATATTTTTACATTTCTCCAGGTTGAAGTGGATAAAAGCAGGAATGTGCATAGGAATTTTATTGGCGATATCTAACGATTTTATTTAACAACATAATGTGACAAACCAAGCCAGGAAGAATTACTAGGCTTGCCTTCTCCCTTCAGTGATGTCTAAATTCAAGATGACTCCTCCCATTTCAGGGCGCCCCAAAATTCATTGAAAAAAAAAAACATCTTAAAAAAACACAAAAAAAGACACAAAAAAACATCTTAAATAAATAAATAAAAGTTTTATTGACATCAATGTTCCACTCACTCTAGTCTGTCTTCAAATCATTGGGATTTTTTGGTTAATTGAGAAACTAAGACAATTGAAGAGTCAGGATGATGTAGCACCTACTTAGTTAACGTTAAAGTTCTGTATTTTAATCTAAAAACGGATGAAAGTCCTTTTTGCTACAGTTCAAACTCAAAGTTCGCTGCCTTGTGACTAACATCAGCTTTGCACAAGATGCTTATTTTTTTTCATCTTGTAAAGAAGCTCTTCCACCGGAAGTAGTCATGGCAACCTATGTTTGGTTTACACAACTACAATTTACAAGGTGCATTATTCCAACAAAATTGTACCTTTTGCCACAATGTGACACAGAATTGTAGTTACAGGAAGCGGTTTAAAAACTTTAATGTGTATACTAGCTACTTAGCTGACGTTTCATCATACTCAAAACAGAAACTTTGAATGAAATACAAATACACAAATATTTACAGTTGTAATTATATCGTCATGGTTGGTTTTTAAAGTAAGTGAAGGAAAAGACACAAACAATTAGCTCTGTCATTTGCAGAGGCGGACCATGCGTTAAAAACTTGGGGCTTCAACGGCGTCATATTTATCCATCCATCCATTTTTCACCATTTGTTCACATTCCTACCTAAATTAATATTCCTCAATGGGGCAGCTGAACTTGAGAATTCACACAAATACATTACATCACTCTTCAGAGTGGCTGATCAATCCACATTTTTTTCCAGCGCATTTAAAATCTATTATTTGCAGTATTTTTGACATTTGTTGCCATTGATTTAATAACCATTAAACAAGACAATTATGTATTGAAATGAAATGTTTGAAGTAGAGAAACACGGTATTGCTCCAAACACCAAACAACTTTCATTCCGAGCAATACAATTTGAAGCATTTCTTACATGCTGTCAGCCATGGCTAACTTTCAGAGTTGTCTTTATGAATATGATGGGCAAAACCTTCTCCCTGCTGGGACAGACAACATGGGGGTAGACCGAACCTTTCGAACAATATCCAGTTTTTCTTGGAAGGTCTGTCATGAAAATAGTATGACAATTATATCTGCAATCAGATACACCTATTCTGCTCCATCTGCCATCGTGTGTTGAAAAAAAATGTGTAGGTAGTAAATATCCTGGTTCAAATTCACTGCATTTTGTGGCAAGATGACATTGTCAGACTCCCTGGAGAGCTTATCCAACCACAGGAAATTTACTTGTTGATTTTGACAAAGGCCTAGCGAGCTAACCCTGAGGTCTTGTGAGATGATTGGTCAGAGCGCTGTAAACAGAACAAGCTCTGTCCATTCACTTTAAGTGGACAGGCCCTTCTCTTTTCATTTTGAAGTCTTTGGCAGATTGAATTGAACCTGACAACTCGAGCTAGCTGTAATATGGTAGAATAAAAAGTTTGTATCCAATCTTTGAAATGGAAAAAATTCAAATATAATATAGAGCAATGCAAGCACTGCAAAAAAAAAAAAAAAATCCACCATACAACAGACTAGGGAGAATAATTTCTTTTAAGATATTTCTTAGTAAATGTGTTTTTCTGAATATATTTAGGCCAGCAGAGAAGGTCTTGCTGGCCCTCAAGGCCCACCTCTGGTCATTTGGTCCTAAGGCTCAGTCCTGACTTTCCTTTCACATGCATTAGTAAAATGTACATATACTGTACAAATCAACAATGGTAACATGCTCATAAGCAATTAAAACCCAGTAAAAAAATGCTGCAGTTTAAAAAAAGAAATCATACATTGAAATACATTTTTTAGGGCAAAGCTATGCATGTGAAAACTGTCTTTACTGCAATAACAATAACACTGCCAAACACCATATTCGAGTATTCAAGATTGGTTGGTTGAAGCTCCGTTTCCTCAAAGTGTGCAGTTTTTTTATGCTAATTACTTATACAGGTATTTCTATTTACAGAAATTGTGAATACCAATTGTAAGTACCAAAATTACCATTCCGTTGTACTGGAAAAAAAAGACATGCATGAAAACTGTTTTTTAACTAAATTAGTTTTGAAGCAGTTTTTTATTCATACTGTACATAAAACCGTTCAAATATTTCACTTGCAATGCTTTTAATGAATAATGTTGCTGTCTGGTCACACCAGCCTTCTCTTTTGTGGTAAACAAGCCAACTACAATTTAAAGATTGTAATCACGTTTTCATCAACATTCTCTGGGTCAACAGGAATCTGTTACTGAGTGGAAATATTTAACCCTTTTTTTTTATCTCCATAATAGAAGCCATGTTTCTTCAAGCAGCATTTCCCTTGCCTCTCCTTCGCTGCTTGAGCAAGCTGACAGGGGGCATCTCCTTTGCTCCGGCAACGTCCTCCTCCTCCTATGCGATCATGCCTGCAGCACTTGTCATCCCCCTTGTGGCATCGTAGATTCTCCAATTTTTGGTTTAATTAATCAAAAATGATTTCTTTTCTCATTAGCCATGCAGCTGGTTTGCAATCTGCAAAATCAATGTTTTACAGATGTTTCCCTGAGTTTTGTTTTTCAAGCCTGCACTGATTTTTATTGGGTATAGATTTAAGGGGTTGCTGAGGGATTCAGAGTTAATGCAGCCACACACAATCACTCAACACGCACGGCCACAGACAAACTACGTGTATGTTGTAGTCACACATCGTGCACCATCAATAGAGTGAAGGCAAAAGCACACAACTTCTGATGTTCCATCTCGGTGAAGAATGCAGTGTTTAGAAATTAATGTTTATCTGATAGATAGCACCAACAATCCTGCACCGTCTCTCCGTGTTGCCTCTCCTTTATTGGCTTGATTGTTGACAAAGCCAGGGGGTTGAAGCACACACATTTTCTCTCTGGGTAGCACCCTTTAATCTCGTAACAGCTTCTGGTTCTAGTTCCTGTTGGTTGTAAACAAATGTAATGTTGCATTTCCTGCAGTCTAGACATAACATCCAACTTGGCAGAACAGGCGAGGCAAGCATGTGCAGCTAAATGACTAACATATTTTGGCACCAAACCATACTATAATGTGTACTTAAATGACTAATTAAATCCATTGCAATAACAAACATACAGGTAGGAATATCTAAGCTTTGCAAATTTGTTGGATGTTAACCATCCGTCCGTCCATCCTCCATCCATCCATCCATCCATATTTTGCTCTGCTTATCCTTTTCAGGGACTGACGAAAGTTAAGTAACTGGACTGGTAAATTTGATATAAGGTATATATGATTGTATTTAAATAGTTATGATTGTATGCATGAATTATCTGCAATTTGTTTATATTTTCACTCAAATAATCTAGCAATTAAACATTGAGAGACAGAGGAAGACGCTGTCAAAGAATTGATTTTGAGTTTGAACTGCTATTTAAGTATTCTGTTGTTGTTATGTTGAAAATAATCCATCCATTTTTACATAAATATGTTGGTGCTAAATATGCAGGCATGTTGTCTTTGTTAAAGAGAGGATGTTGCTGTTGGCAGGCAATTATTATTATATTTTTTAAATAACTATAAAAAATTTAAAAACTTCCATACAACATTTTTTTGCGTCAATATCTGATGTTATGACCTGAGGCTTATATTGCATTGGTTTATCGGTGACAAAAAATGTTGTTTTTTTTATCCGTAACAAAAATTGTTGTTTTGCTCAATTTTTATATATATATATATATATATATATATATATATATATATATATATATATATATATATATATATATATATATATATATAAATGTGTGTGTGTGTGTGTATGTGTGTGTGTGTGTGTGTGTATGTGTGCGTGTGTATCCACAACTCTTCAATAAAGCAATCAATTCAATCAGTTTAATTTATTTTTTAAAATGTAATAATTTTGAAATTTGTCAAAATGCTTTTGGTGTGTACAATGGCTTGCTAATGAATCGATGAAGCCAGCAAAGCTAAAGTGGCATTTTATTTTATAAAGCTGTTTTTGACAAAATAATTGAAAATTGACCCAGTTTGTTATCAGGAAGGATGCAATTTGCAATATTTATTTTCTAAACTTCAGTATAGCTAAAAAGTAGCAAATATACTGGTCAGATTCCTGCAATTGGCTGGCAACCAGTCCCCTGCCCACTGCCCGGTGCCAGCAGGGATAGGAACCGGCAAACCTATGTCATATGAGGACTAGTGGTTCTAGAAAATGGATGGATGGATACTTGTTTATAAATTAAATCTGTTTGTGAATAGAAATGGCACTTATCTTTGGCTTAATTATTTTTTTTTCACAAACAATTGTAAACGGGGTCCTTGGAAAATTTGCATTCTAAAAGGGGCCCTTGAATCCAAAAAGTTTGAGAACCCCTGCTCTAAGACTACACAATCAAATCTTTTCCTTTTTTTTTTAATGTAAATCCACATTTCAAAGCCGTTTTGGCATGAACTTATTTTTTGAAGCAAAACCATTCGGTAAAGTGTACCAAAGAATAATGAGGAATCAATGAGTTGTGCATGTATTTTGGTGCATAAGTGTGGATGAGTGCATGTGTTCCCACCAGCCGCTGTTCTGCTCAACTACACAGGAAAAGGGAGATGAAGCAGAGAAGCAAAGGAGCCCAAACAGAAATTATTATTGATTTAATCACATAATCAGCCACAAACACTTGAGGCTAGATAGCAAATCCATAATAGCCTCCCCACATAACCACCCTTACAAATTTACCATCAAAGCCCTCCGTGCACACACAGCAAACAGAGGAACCAGGGGTCACCTTCAGTTGACAGCAAAATATTGACATTCCTAATGCTTCTATATGTTTTTGAGTTAAGCGTTATCAATCACTGATAAGAGCCTCATGCTTCTGAAACATAACTCCTATGGCAGAAGGATTACAGCATCACTTTTTCTTGAATAACCTTAACATATCTTTTCAGACAAAGCAAGAGCAAGGTAAAATCAATGTTGTCACAGGCAAACATTTCCCACAGATGTTAGTTCAATGTGTCTGTAGATTAGATACAAGAATACTATTCAAAGCTATAAGACTTCACCCCCTAAGCTCCCTACAACCCTCAAAAAAGATGCGTAACAACGCCCTGGAAGTGACACGTGTGCCCAGTATATGATAAAGCACCAAACATTATTGTCATTATTAGCATTATTGTTATCATTATTGTTAGTTATTTGGTGGCAAGGTGACAGACTAGTTAGCACAGGGAGGTCAGGGGTTAGCTTCCGGCTCCGGCCTTAGCGTGTGGAGTTTACATGTGGGTTTTCTCCAACGACTCTGGTTTCCTCTCACATTCCAAAAACATGCGTGGTAGGTACAAGTAAAAGGAGCATTTTGCGGGCATAAAATGGATCTGGCCCCGGGCCTTGAACTTGACACCTGTGATATAAATGCTGTAAAAAGTTGAATAATTGTAAAAAGTGGACTTATATTGCTTTTTATTATGTTAATGTTAAAAATGCTAGTTTTAGGTATGTGTGTGCAACTTTTATAGTTAATAATCTTATAACTCTTTGGCAAGACGAGCATGGCGCTGTGAAAACTTTTCTCTTTCCTAGGGTCTTTGCAAAATATAATTAGAAAGCACTGTTCTATATTGTCATTGGTTGAAATCTCACTCACTGTTAATGCATTTTCATTGTCTAATCTACAGTACGCTCCAGTCACCAATTGGTTGGGAGTGTCAAAATATTCATGAGTCGTCATTTATTTTGATGACCAAGCCAACATCTGTGATTTCCATCACATTAGGTTGACCAGAGCTGGTTTGCAGCAGTAGACTAATAAATAAATAAATAAATAAATCTTGTATTTTTGGGGGGTAAAACTTTCATTTAAATTGGAACAATTTAAACAAAAAAACATTTTGTTACACAATAGTAGTTGGCACAAAGCAAGCAAGTTGTTTGCTCCTATAGAATTTACTCAACTGTTTTTTACTTATCTATTCAATCATGGGGACAATAGAAGGGAGAACTAATTCTGTAAACTCTTATTTCTTTTATTGAAAATGCAAGAATATTTACCTGAACAAACTCTAATTACCATACTTTTTACATCCTAGAATGCATATAAAAAATAACTATGTTGCCAATGGGACTTCTATTATTTTGACAGTAAATCAGAATATACAAAGGCCCTAAGAATTTTCTCCAGACTCCAGCTTTTATTTTTTTACGTTCTGATTATTTATATTATTTATAGTTCTGATAATTTGGCTTTAAGGCACGCATGTCAAAATCCCGCCCATCGTCCAATTCAGCCGATTCAAATGATCAGGATCGTGATCAGACTTCTTCTGAGCTAGCTGATGAGCTGATCTTTCAAACCTCAAAAACCTGCAGGAAAGAGGCCCTCGAGAAGCGGGGTTGGACATGCCTGCCCGAAGACATGTGCTTTTCGAGATTTTTGCTTTGTTCAAATGCACCACTCAAATAAGAAAAATACTCACACTGTAGAACACTATTGACCTACCCAACATAGTTTTACTCAGCATGACCTCAATAATTATTGAAGATCATCACCCATATCATTTGTCTAACTCCCGACGACAATTTCTAACAATGACAGATTTAGATTTTAAGACTCCCTCAACATCCGTCTCTCTAGTCATCTATCTATTAGCTTGCCTATCCTTGGCCATCTTGCCCTGGGCAATGGAAGCCTAATTGTTTACCAAAGGGTTGCGGCTCATTTGCTCCTGGAGATTGGGCCTAATTAACACTAACTTGTCTGAACACAGAGGAGTGCTGTCCACTCCGCTTTAATCTAATCTGTACTCTTTCAAAAATAATGAGATCATTTACACCTCATTAACAGGCAATGTAATGTCTCTGCATTAATCATAATGATTGCTTATCATTTCACTTTGCAATATTATCTCCTCTAATGAAACTGTTCACACAACTGCCAAGTGGGCCTTAATTGGTCGTGTAAAATCACAGCGCACCCGGCAGATTGTCACTACGTGTGAAGTTCTAATTTGCATCGACAGGAGGGGGAAATATGGGGGAGGGTATCAAAGAAGGGTGGGGGCTTGGTGAATGGCATCAAAAGGGGCAATTGGAAACCTGCATTCAGTAACATGTACATGGATAATCATGGGAGAAAAGAAGTGATGGGTGTTATGGAGTAAAAAAAAAAAAAAAAAAAAATCATTTTAAATCAGTTTTACACTTTGCAAGACATTTAGGATGGCATACCCTTTGGCATATCTCGGTCAGTGTGACATTAGGGCACATTTACGTTAGTCTGATCCATGTTTTTGGCTACTACACTGAGCCCAGAAAAGTATGAAAAAAAAATCCAGGTCTTGCACTCAACTTCTAAGATACTTCACCTGGTTGCTCACACACCTCACAGGTCTGGCTCTCAGGGGGTTAATACAACGCTTTAACCAGTTAGTTAATACCACCCTTTTCCAGCATATGACCCACCTAAAGAGGTTATGCTTGACTGCAAACGGCACCACTGAGGATCCTTGGCAGACTGGCTCCTCTGGCTTAGGAGAGCTTAGGTGTGGATGTCATTTGCTCCTTCTCCTTGGTCAGAGTGGCTAGCTACTAATTGTGGCTCTTGGTGAGATGAGCCATGTGAAGAAGTTTGCCCAAATTGAAATCTGAGGAGCATGTCAGAGATTTGGGAATACTCCGGTTTGCTCAAGCAGTTATGCAGCACAGCATGGAAAGGAATTGTAATTTTTGACTGAGATAATTTTGCATTGCCTTTGCCAAAAGGAGATTATTTCCTCTTTCTTGCATTTCACTATTTAGTAGGAACCCTTTTAAGTGTCACGTGTAAGCTGTGGGATAGAGTCAAACTTCAAACAGAAGTAAAAGACATTAAATGTTTCATTTGTGTTTACAACAGCAACCAAAAATGACCACATTTTTGGAAAGAAAGATATACCGGATTTTTCGGACTATAAGGCACACTTTGTCACGGATAAACCGCACTGGACTATAAGCTGCAGGGCTCAAAACATGATGAAAAAGTTGCGCTTTATAGTCTGAAAAATATAGCAATTGTCCGGTTGGGGAATACATTGTTCCCTTATAACCTCACGGTTGGGCGGCTTCACTTTATCATGGATTTTAATTAATGTCCACAACTTTTTCTATTTAATGTTTATATATATATATATATATATATATATATATATATATATATATATATATATATATATATATATATGTATATACGCACACTCACACTGTATTTTCCGAACTATAAGCCACACCGCTATATAAACCACAGCAGCAAAAAAAAAAAAAAAAAAAAAACATCCTTTGCCACAGATAAACCTCACTGGACTACAAGACGCACGTCATAACATCAGATATTTATGCAAAATGGTGGTGTATGAAAGTTTTAGTTTTCTTTTAATATGTTTTTTTAAAATGTCTACCAACTGCAACATCCTCTCTTTAACAGACATGCCTATTTGTTTAGTCCCAACATTATATTTATAGAAAATGGGTGGATCGATATTACCTCCACATCACCAACAAAATACTGCAGAGTTAAATAGAAGTTCAAACTTGAAATCAATACTTTAATAGCATTCTGTCTCCCATTGTTTAATTGATAGATTAATTTAGTGAACATTTCACACACTGCACATAAATGTTATATACAATCATTATATTATAAATACATTCATATATACTGCATACTGTATATCAAATTTACACGTCACAAACTTTTATACAAGATCTTATTGAATTTATACTTTAAAAAAATATTGTGAATAATATGTTTTAAAACTCTTTTTGAGCACAGCCATTGATTCACACCTTTTCAGTTCTATGTCATAGTTGTTCCATAAACTGATTCCTTGAGCAGATGCACACATTTGCTTGACCGATGGAAAAAAACAGCAGATAAGCCGCACTGGACCATAAGCCGCAGGGCTCAGATCATGAGGAAAAAGTCATGGCTTGGGCCAGCAAGGCTTTCTCTGGTGGCCTAACATAATCTGAAATCATAATCATAACTATAATAAAGCATATGCGAAGGTGCTCATCAATTGAGTCTCAAAATCCAGCTTCCTCCCCAGCACGGTCCTCAGAGAGGGGGCGTGCGTACACTAGAGCACCAAAATCAGGTGCTATCCCAGGGCAGCTGCCTTTTGCCTGTCGCCTCGCTATGGAAACTTTCCACCTGCCGGTGTGCATAAGTGGAGTCTCAAGTGGAGGCCAATCCAGCTAACTCCCCTGCATGGAGCTTTGGCAGAGGTGTACATATTGCTCATGCGGCCGATTCAATGCACTGGGGCCCGTGGCTTCGTAAGGGCCCATAAAGAGGTTAAAAACACCCAAACAAAAAAACGTCCAGAATTATTTTGTACAGAATTGCTTGTGCAGCGTCATTTACTCTGTGTGGCTAGTTAGGAGACGGGATAAAGTGATTATTTGTCCAATCACCTGACCATGGCACCTGTCAGCCACAAAAGTAATGACAATGCTCCATGAGTTAAAAGGAAAAAATAGAAGTGGATGTTGGTGCCATCGAAGACTGATCATATTTAAAGGCAAAAAAAAAAAAAAAAACAGGTGATAGCAATATGAAAAATGAAGTCAAACCTAAAATGTCTACAAAAGACATGTTTTTCAGTCCAAGCCAGGCTGAACATGACATGACACTCCTGCGGCTCTCGCCGGAGTTGAGCAGCGACTTGTTAACTAGCGCCATAACTGAGCCACCATTGACACTCCTTTCGTGTCCCACTTCTCCAGGCAATCAAAAGTTGTCATCCCTGTCACCTGCACAGCCACAGGGGAGTGCAGAAAGGCGGATTCTGTGATGCCCACAATTGGACCAGTTAGAGGTGCTATTCCGTCCTCAGATCGAGGACTCTGATTTTATCCAGTCTCCTGATGCCACTGCAAAAAGCTGTATTATATCAACTCTTTCAAGAACGCCCAACAAACTACTTACCGAACCAAAAAAAAAATGGAGATTTTCTGAGCAATATTACAAGATCACTTTCTAGGTAGGTATCAATTTCCCATGACAAAGATTGTGTTATTCGGCCAAAACAAGATTTATTTGAGGAGCAGCATGGGACAAGAACGTCTCAGTGGACTGGCTAGTCTATCAACAGCAGAGCAAAGGCTTTGGATCTGACAAGCATCCGAAGATGACTTTGCTGATAGGAAGGCCTGCAAGATGAGATTCTAATAAGTGAATATCTTTTTTTTAAGAAGTGGAAGTAGTGGGATTTCAATTGATGTGGCAAAGCACTTAATCTTATTTTGGTGGCGCAATGAGCTTTTTGCATATGTACTATAATATATTAGTAACATTTTTGTGGTATTGTCAAAATTTGATATAGAAATTAGAATATGAAGACGGGAGGCCTGCAAAAATCCTTGGTGACAAGTTGAAATTCACTCTCGAGTGCGCAGGCACGTTTGGTGTAGGGTGTTTTGGTCACAAAAGATTATTCGGCCCGGAGCCAATCACCATGTTGTAACGCCACAGAGCTTGAAGAAGGGCATGCACATTTGTGTCCAAAAATCAGGTATCATCCTGGGGCAGCAGTCTCATGCCGGTCTTGCCACGAAAGATTTCTGCCCATCGGCCTTGCTTCGTTGCACGCTGTTCCTTGCCTCTGAGATTTCCTGACCCGCTCCTTACTTCCTGGCTGCCTCCAGCACGACAGGAGCCCAATCTACAAAAAAATACTTTGACCATATCTATTGCAGGTTTATTGTACAAGAATACCTTGTGTAAATTTACACTCCCTTTTTTTTACTTAAATTTGGCTGCATTAAAAAAAAAAAAAGAAAATCCAAGTTTAAGTCTTCACCTGACTTTAGTGGTTACACATATCGTGGCTGTCCAATTAAAACACATGGTGTGTGTTATTAAAAAGATTAAATTACTTTATTTTTGTCACGGGGGACCCCGAGCAGGATGTGACCGACAACCGAGGGGTTGGGTTCAAAGAGTTTATTACAACAAAAAGCGCACGTCTGGCGTGGAAAATAAGGGTGTCAAAAAGGGAACGGGAAAGTACAAACAAAAGTCTCAAAGTACGAAATAAGGGAGAGATGAGAACGTCTAGGAGGGATCAGTCCAACTGAGGAGTAAGGCAACGGGGGGGGGGGGGCTGAGGCTACAGGAGAACGACTAGGAACAAAGTAACAACAAAAAACATAAAGCGAGCAAAAATACAACTAGAGAAAAGTACCAACCAAAAGAATCACAAGCGAGAGGGACGCGAGGCATGGGAGTTCACTGGGCGCAGGGAGTATGGCGAAGGAATAACCCAGCGTCGCTCTCCTGTAGCGACCAGCCTTAAAAAGACCCTGATGGGTAATGGGGAACAGGTGCGCAAGGCTGGTGACCCCACCCCCTCGTGGCACAATCGAACACTGCTTAGGCACAGAGCAAACACACACACATGACAACGTTTATACATGCATTTCTTCATTGTATATTGAATAACATATTGTTGGCAATGTGTTAATCCCTCTACCTGCTGACATCCACACATGCAATGCCACTGCTTTCGCATTTTTGTCTTGAACGGACAAGTCAAGCCATCTTTAACTTTTCATAATGGGTTCACCGGAAAAATTATCCATGTAATCTTGTTGTTGACAACAAAGTGGCAAAAAGGTAGCTTGATGAAAATGCTTTTATGCGCTGAAACGGATACACACTACAAGGGGGTCCTCGACTTACGACGTGAATCCATTCTTAAGGCATGGTGTACCCCAAATTTCTGTGGGGAGACAGGGTCAATCTCAACCTCGCTTTTATTACATCCTCAATACCCGAAAACACATTACAGCACTTGAACGGTCACTCTTGCGCACAACAACTTGTTCGTTGGCGTTTCACTGTTTTCGGACTGCTTATTGATATCGAATTTCACTTCCATGGTGATTCCCAATCATTTACCTCACGCGTTTGTCACCTCGAAACATCGTACTACGAGACTGTCGTAACCCGAGGACCCCCTGTATATTGAATTTGAGGTACATATAATAATTTTCAGCCTTGTGAATGACATATTACTTATTTCACATTTTCACATTCAAATTAATGTTCAAACACAGATATGTGGAGAAGATTGGCCTGGTTTCAAGTGATGCAAATAGAAGTCGACCCCCCCTAATAGGGAATGAAAATGAAGAAAAAAATACTTGACTTTTACACAGACAAATACAGTATATATATATATATATATATATATATATATATATATATATATATATATATATATATATATATATATATATATACTGTATTTGTGTCTGTAAAAATCAAGTATTTTTTTCCTCATTTCCATTCCCTATATGGGGGGTCGATTTCTATTCACGTGAGTGAATATATATATATATATATATATATATATATATATATATATATATATATATATATATATATATATATACTGTATTTGTGTCTGTAAAAATCAAGTATTTTTTTCCTCATTTCCATTCCCTATATGGGGGGGTCGATTTCTATTCACGTGAGTGAATATATATATATATATATATATATATATATATATATATATATATATATATATATATACATGGATGCACATATACAATAAATATATATATTTTTTTAATGTTTTACGCAGTATCGGGACATAATATTCCAAATTCTTTCATTAAAAACAGTCGTCCTAAAAGTTCTTCTGTGTGTTGTTCCCACATTCGCAGCGCACCAGCTGCGGGCGTCCTCGAAAAGTTTTATACGTCCATCAGTTATGGTTTGCAAAATCCTTTTAATTATCCAGTTGAATTAGTCCTAGGCCTGTAGTTTGTCTTGCCACCCAGCAGGAGGGCGATTAGCCATTGCTTCTCGACTAGCTTGTATACCTGTCAACATGTACGCTTTCAGCGTAATTCGTGTAGGTGCAAATACTTTTTTAAGCATGTATGCCGTACCTTGCAATTTGTTCGTCCAGCAAGTGTGAATTTTTCTATTTACGCAGGTATAACACTGGTTACGATAGCCCTCACAAAATACAAGTTTTTAAACAAAATAGTCATTAAGAAAATACATTGGTTGTAAATAATAAACTGATCAACATAACTCCAAAACATGGCAAAAGATCCAAACCTCACAAATTTGGTATTATATTTTTTTTTTCATTTAAAATGATTACAATATACATCTGAGCTTTTTTTTTAGAAAGGCTGGCAGCAAGGTAAAACCGATTATGCTGACTACAAATATGCACTTTCCTTTTTTTTTTTCGCACTTGCCTTTTTGCTCTTGCCGAAGAAAGCCAGTTGTGCAGTTAGTCTCTAGACGAGAATCTCTTAAAGCATGGGGAGAAAAATTGCTGGAAAGTTTTTCTTCAAAGCTTTTTTGTGCCACGAATGTTTTTTCTATGCTATTCAGTCTGGGTGTATAGCAAAGATCACTGTTAAGATGATAATACTTTGGAATTCAAAGAAAAATAAATTGGTTACATTCTGTATGCCACATTTGCTTTGGTTTGATCTTGCTACACATTCTACGGATGATTAAATACAGATATGTGATGGTGAATTTCATGAGCAGCTTTTTCGTTAGCATTAACAATGTTTGTCATTGATGAAAGTAGGGGAGTAGATTTTTGTCTTGCATGCAGACCTGCGTACCACTTATGTGCACCATCCATACCAGGTATATAAAATCAGTTTTATGTATTGATTTTTTAAACAAAAGAAACAGACAAAAGTAACTAGAGCAAACAATATTCAAAAAAGTTTATTCTCGAATTAGTAGATTTTGATTTCTGTGGGTATTTTTGGGAACGTAGCAGCTGTAATAAACAAGGAAACACTGTTGACAATTTGTGAATTCTTAGTAACGAATATACATCGAAGCCAAGGGAAAAAAAGACCAATTTACCACCTCTGCGGTTTATGACAAGCCCTTGTTAACATCCATTATAGAGTTGGAATCAAAGGCTTGCACTGGCAGCATCACGTGCTGATATGATTTATTCTCTCCCCGAGGACCTTTCTAATGAACAGAGATGTATGCTCAGCTGCCCTATACACGTAACCTCTGTGTGCTCTGTGGCTTGCCGCGCCGTAATATGATAAGTGTCTTGTCGATAGCTTGTATGATATGCTAATCATACTAAAACACTGTGCCTCAGGCGGTCCCCTTGTTTATTTATGAAGGTTTGACCTGAGGGAGAGGAATAATCGGCTTTTCTCTGAACTCCCTCACCCCAGGAACCAAGGGAACTGCCAATCACACACATATGAGTCCTATAATTCCTGCAGCAGCTTTTCACACTCATTCCGCGCCCTCTCGACCCGTAGCTTAAAATGACGGATTTATGACAACTATATACAGTAGCATGTGTGATTTTCTTGATGTCAAGTGCGCCAATCGTAAAAGTAAATATAAAATATACCTGACAGAATAAAGTTGCTGCCCCATAGTACTGCACAACTGCTCTGCAATTCAAAGTCCAGTGAATTAACCCTTTCATTGGTAGATTGACATGAATATGTTGATCTGTAAGATTGTGGTGTGTATTGCAATTGTTTCAAAGATTTTTGAATTTTATCACAACCCCCCCCCCCTCACACACACATACATATTTGACAATAATTTGACATAACTGAAACATGCCCCATTCAGAAAACAACTTAATGAAAGGACCTCCTTCTTGCTATTACCTACTGTACATAATCCCCTTTTAAAAAATAATTAAAGTTCCAATAATGAAATGACCCTTTTACATTAATGGGTGCTAAACTTACTTTTTTTTTCCTTCTTGTGATTAGAGCGCGTTTTAAAAAGTGCTACTGCGAGTAGTAGTAGAACACTAAAAAAATTCTGCGCTCATGCTTTGCATCTGTGAGTTTCAGAACAAAGATTTGTTTGTGTGCTTCAATCACTCTTGGTCATGAAAGCAGACACTTGAAAAAAAAAGTCCTTCTCTTTTTTTTTTTTTTCAGGGAAACACTCTAAACCAACATCCTGGGTATAAATTTGCAAAACGCAATACAGGCCTGATTGTGTGTTGAGTGGATGTGGGGTGCATACAAATAGACCATGTGCCCCTTCCTCTATCCTCCTCTGCCTCCAAGTAGTACAACTCTTTTTTCCCATCCCCCATCTTCTGATTCAGCCAAGTAAGTACAAAATAACTCTCTGCAACTTTATTGTCTCCCTCGTTACAGTACTAACATCCGAGCCTGTGTCACTGACTAGACACAAATAGACTAAACTAATTTCATATACACGTTTTTTGCCAAATGACACTAACCTGCTCATGGCGTGAAAATACGCAAAAAGTATTAAGTTAGCGTTTGATATTTGTTTGTTCTTTTTTTCTCAATGGGCACATCTCTTTTTGATGTGCCAAATGGGGTACATATGTACATAGTCTGTTGCATGGAACTATGTCGGGGAGAATGTGAATGGCTGGGAACAAGTGAAGTCTTGGCACTGTCACCAGGTCAGCTTGAAGCCCTCTTTTAGCCCAGCCCTCAGGACCAGGTGTTCCCTGCATTCAGACGATACGCTTATTCATAGACTGCCTCAACTGGAGTATTAAAACTAGAAATTTGCAAGTGAATGCTGATATAATCCTGGAAATATATGTCTCCATTAAAAAGTATCCCATTTAAAGGAACAAGAAGGTCTTTGTGTGAGGCTTTATGTATATTTATCAAGGCACTAAAAGGGATTCAGCAGAGGGGGGTGGGGGGCTAAGGAAAGGGATAGGGGGTGGCAGGGCAGACTTTCCAACTGTTTACATGTTAATTTCAAACTTAACAGCCCTTGTCCTGGAACTATTTATACACCAAATGCAAATTGATTTTTTTGTACTACTTTTGTGATGGTGTTTTCTGGACACTTGACTGTTGAGAAAAAAAATGCAAATTTACATGGATGGAAAGTTTTGAGAACTCTGGGACCTAAAGGGCTGGGTGCACGTATTTTGTGGCTTCCGTCTTAATTACTGAGAAAAGTGGTTTTTCAATTTAGGTTTATATTACTGTTCTGTTATGTCTCATTTTCAGGACATCACACATCAATCTTCATTTGGTTTCAAAATGCTATTTTACAAAATATGACGAGAAAAGCTTCTTTGGTTATAGAAATTTTTCACCTTACAACTTGGACTGCGATGTTTGGGTAAGGATGGCCTGCCCTACGGCAAATTTGCGTTGCAATCCCAACTGTGGAACATATTAATCTCGTAAACCACTGTATTTCGTCTTTTTTAAATCAATCCACTCCAGAGTGGCTTTCGAATCAAGACTTCTTTCATGACTTGTGTTTTACATGTAAATCATTCCAAGCATTTGAAATACACCACTTTAAAAGGATAGTGTGTATGATTGTTTTTCATCACAGGCAGCAGGAGGTGCTGCATTTATCATTGTCCGTAGCTATAACAAATATGGCCGCCTCCGTAGAAGTTCCACTCCTCATGTAATATAATGTCATGATAACTAAACCTACGATTACATTTAAAAGATACGGTTGGTCATTAAGAACACATTCATTTGCAAGTTTTTGAAATTTAAAATAATTTTATTTATTCATTTTTAATGAAAAAAATGTCTAAATCTTACACACTTTCTCTTCAAATGTTATAATAATTTACGAAACGTGTGAGACGATGTTCCAAACAGCAGAAAAAGAAAACTTTTTGATGCGAAAATAGTATTTCCTGCGTATTTGCCATTGTAGTCATGTCTCAGGTTTCTGCACAGTGTTCAAGCCATGCGTAGTAATTGTAGGCTTCGTTATGTGTTCCCAAGAAGCGCAATCATATCACACGCCAACTCCTCATCAATGGGCAGCCATTATAACGAGCAGGAGAATCTCACGTTACTTTTAATTCAAGTGGGAATTTTGAGATTTCAAATTTTGTTTTATTTGTTTTTGTTTGTCTTTTATTTGCTAAGGATTATTTGTAATCAAGAAAAAAAATAAAATACAAATGAATTATAATAACAGATGTCACTCCCACCAAAATTTTCCACCAGATTTTCCTATACACCTGCCATTTGTGTTTTTACTTTGAAAGACAGCGCTATATTTACGTTTCCTGTTTTTACCTTCCAAAAACTGATCCGTTATCTTGCATCACGTTTTGTGTCCCGTTGCACCAAACACATCCTATAGATGTTGCCCTGTCACCCAATCACTCAAACGGCATTGACTGCAATTCAAATGTGTCGCTTGTTACGCTGTCAATGTACTGTAGTTGATCTGAAGCAAGCACTATTTATTTGAAACCATGGAGAGGCCCCAAAGTAAGAATGAAAGAGCCGCATGCGGCTCCAGAGCCTCGGGTTGCCGACCCTTAGATTAGGCTATAGGGAGAAAACAATTGTGCATATTTTGGGTAAGAAAGTGACTTCTTCTTGTGAAAATCAAAAAGATCACTCTCCATGATGGTCTGTGCTCCCCGCAAAATGTATTTATCACTCACATTTGGAGTGCCAATGTCATGAGATATATATATATGTTATACAAGGTTAGTGATGATTATAATAACTCCATAAGTGTACAAAATCATTACCAGTTCATTTAAATGAATCGCTCAAAAGATTTGTTCACCAAATCGTTCATCCATTTTTGTTTGTGAAATGGGCCAAAAGAAATAACATGCCATTCATAGGAGTCAATGTATCGTTCTATCTGCATGAGAGTTTGCTATCGATGGACATTAGCTGCTTTTCATTGAATCTAAATTTCCTGTTGATATTTAAACAGATATTAGACACACACACACGCACACTAAATAAATTAAATGAATAAAAGTTTACTCAAGCTCATTCTAAACCCGCTCATTTTAAACCCATAGTATGTACACCAGTGAAGAAACAAAACTTTAAGCAATAATGATTGTTTGTACAGTATATAATTACCATTACTCATACTACATACAGTAAATGGTTTGGTGTTCTTCCTATTTTAACCCATTGTTGAAATGTAATGGAAATAATGACAATAGTAACTGCACTCTGCTCTATTCGGTGACAAGTGCAATTCTGGCATGAGAGGCAGAGGCTGAGGTGACCTAGATCAAGGTGTGGTATTTTTCACATACTTGGTTAAGCGGGTGCAATGTGGTGCATCTAAAAGTACATTTTGCACCATTGTGACTGTGAACACAGCAGACCAATTGCCGCCAATCAGCTTGCTGCATGCGAGAGGTACGCTTTTAGTCCTTGACATACATTGATTTGCTTGAGTCCTGCGGCAGGTCAAGGCACGCATAGTGTATATTAAGTTTAAAAGAAACTTCATGCCAGAGGTCCATGGGCGATTTTTATGTGAAGAGTGCCAAGGGAGATAAATGACCTGTGAAGTGGGCACTTAGAGAGTACCTTCCACAGCAGTCTATTTGAGAAGTCCCAGTAAGCTTTATACTTGGAGCTATAACTACTGGAGTTAAATTCAATTGTTGATTGACCAAATTCCCAAACAAGCACATCGAAACTTGCGTCAGACGAGGATCTGGGACTTTTTTTACTCCCAACACTGCTATGAGGTCTACAAATGTCAAGCCCAATATGGTCATTTTTGTACATTATTCTGCAGAAATTGTTGAACTGAACGAAAGAAACCAGAGTAAAGGGAGCAATATTGTAAAAATGATAAAGATAAAGATCTGGCATCCCAGTCTTTGTTTCTCATACTATATTTGCCAAAAAAGACGCCTAAAATCACCATCATCTGATGAAAGTCAAGAAGAAATAGGCCAACGTGGATATTTATTTGAGCCAGAAAAGGCCACCGATTCAGAATCCGGCAATGAAAATGGCAAGACTGATTTTGTCAAAGGAAGAAAATGTTGCATTCCATTGGAGAGACAGAGCAGGGCGGAGATGGAGGCTGCTGCTTTGATCAGATGCCAAAGAATGATATTGAGTGCTTTTGTTGCCATCAACACCAAATTGCAGTGGATAAAATCCAAGAAAATGGACTGAAAGGCTTGACTATAAAGGCTGGTATATCTACATTTTGCCCACAAACATTACTGGCTTGATCAACAAGTGTGTACATGCCGCCCTCAATCAGCTGTCTAACCAACATTTTTTTCTGACACTACAGAAGACATTTCAAATGTAATCCAGACGTTGCCCTGCTATTTTGATGTTCAAAGCTGGATATCCTAGACTTTAACAGGGTTCCAGCCAGACTTGTGTTGAATAGTTAAATGACTTGCTGATCGCCTGAGCTCCCCTTTAAAGCGCTACCTCGGTTATCTTAGCATGGTCAGCTGTCTTAACCAGTAAGTTTTTCGACAGCTCATCTTTGCATGGTCAGCTGTCTAACCAGTAATTTTTCGTCAGCTCAGAAGAATATTCTTTCTTCTTGAAATGTATTCCAGACATTGCTCTGCTATTTTGCAGTTCAAAGCTTGATACTCTCCACTTTAACAAGGTTCCATCCAGACTCAGCACACCTTTCTTTGATGAATTTATGATCTGAATTCATAGGTTTATGCACACAAACGTGCTTGTCCTTGTTTTTCCTCTTATTGGGGCACCCATATGCTTTGCGTTCATATTGAACGACTGAAATACCATGCAAGCTGGTGTTACCTGCTACAGCTAAGCATCCAATCTTGTCTATCGACGACTCTACGTTCTAGTTCGGCCTGAAACAGCAAATATGGCTGAGGCTATGGCATCTTTGTATGCTCTTATAAGCTTGCTCTGTTAAAACCAGTGTAACCAGAATACAACTGGATGCCATTTTTTCCAATGAACCATAATGTTTACATTTTTCTATCGAACTCTGGAGGTACAGTTAGAGTCCTATCCTTTCTTAACAGCTTTTTGTTCCTATGTCAGTAAATAATGGTAACATCTTTTCAGTCAGAGTGCTTATGAGCAACCTTCCTCAAAGATTAACACAGGGCCTATTGTAGTCACTAATTGATCATGCAATCATTAAATTTACATATGTCCAATCAATCAATCAATCAATCAATCAATCAATCAATCAATCAATCAATCAATCAATCAATCAAGCCTTAGTGAAATAGTCTTACATTCTAAAAAGATGTTTGTTGAGAAGATAAGAACACGCAAGACTGGATGAAAAGTTAAAGATGTGATATTTTGCATATTCATTTGCATATTTATTTGCATATTTAATCGCATTCTTTCATTTCATTCAAGTACATGAGTCCCTTATTTAAACCATCTCGGTTTGTGCATGATCTGAAGCAATCCTGAAGTTTGGCTTATGGGTTATGGATGCTTTGAATGTTTTCCTATTAATTGCCATACAACCCCCCCCTCCCTCCCCCCACCCACTAAAAAAAAATAAAAAATAAAAAAATTGAATATGCATTACACGTCATCACTGAAATCACTGTCTAATTATCATGCTAAAACCACCACTCCAGACAAAGAACATTTCCAAATCCTTTTGTTTTATAAAAAAGGGGAAAGTACAGCAGCATTATGCTCGCTGCAAGACTGGGGCAGAGGGCAATGCCTACAAAGGGGTTGCATCACTCTGCGAACATGATCACCTGAATTGTGCATGTTCCATTGTGCTAAAATATCATAAATTGGCACATCAACATCCCACCCCCTCTTCAGCATGAACCAAAATGATTATTTATGTGGCTGCAAAGAGACAATTAGTCATATTCACATGCTGAAATTAATTGGCAGACATGCGGGGGATGAAGAGGTAGAACAAAGACAGCTTTGTCTCACTTCTTTTCTATCTGACAGGGATAATTAAATATATGAAATAGGAATTCCTCACTAGGGGGCCTGTTGACAATGTTATTTTGTGTCTTGTTCTTCATTGCCTTTTCCCTCTTTTGTGCTTCACTTTATGCTAATAGGGACTGCTGTATTATTATTTTTTTGTCCTGACAGCTAAAAGCAGGCTTTCTACTTTTTTCTTTTTCTTATTTTTTGTTCTTTTATTTTTTGTGGCTGTTCTCCTTTCCATATGATCACTTTTACTTATGATGTACATGATTGAAATGTCTGAAAGGTCACTCTATATTACACCCTATTTGCAAAACTATTCATCTATAAATATAATTGTTTATTTATCTGGCAGGCAAGGGCCCCTCCTTTTATACTTCCAGTCAAAGAAAGACTACAGTTAGACCATGCTCACATTCATTCATATTTAGAGCAATATTTTTATTAATTTAGCATATTTTGGGTGTTGTTGTTCAATGTGATATTTAAACCAGGACTTTTTAAATGACAAAATTAAGGCTCTAAAAATCTATTTTCCATCATTGTTTTCCTTCATGTCATGTGAAACCCCTTCCTAGTTTAACAGAGGAACGTCTGATCAAAGAACATTGTGGTTGGAGTGGAATTATGGGTTATGTCACCTTTCACCACAAAAGTAGAACGGGGCCTCTCATCATGTTCCTCGAACATGAGAAACCGCCTCTGTCATGTTTCTCACAACGGAGAAAATTCCATGCGGCACGTTGCAATAAAAGCATTCAAATAGGTTCATTTCTGTTCTAATTATTAAGATACACAAGTTCCTGCTTTGTGTGTGGGTTTTTTTCCAGGAAATGTTGTAAATGTCAGTCATGTCACTCTGCATTTATTTTTACAACCATCTTTCGTAACAAAACATATGCTACTTAATGCAACTTTTACATCTTGTTTTGCGTTTCACGAAGGTAAAACAACATCAATAAAATAACAAAAAATAAAACTGACATAACTATGTATTTTATCTCCAAATACTAATCAAGAAATGTGGGCTAATAGATTAGAGCTCATAATGTAGATTCCTTAGGACTAATTACCATAGGCAATACCTAGGATCTAAATTAACTTTAATTTTTTCCAAACAACTAACCTATTCTTGCTTGAAGTACCTTGTTGTTTGTAATGTTTGCCACATTTGTTCTTGAGTGTACATCTAATTGCCCAATGCTATTTGATGGTGCCAGTGTTTCCAAATCTCATCAGCCTCTAGGCCTACACAGGCATGGAGTATCCTCTCAAACACTGGGGTAGAACAGTAATAGCTGGGCCATCAGGGAGCCAGATGAAAGGGCTGGGAAAGGGTGCCAGTAGCCCCAAAAGGATTTAATGCGGCGAAGTACGTGTTTCACCACTCTGATAAGCTGCATTGTCCTATGGTCATTCTCACAAAAGCAACAAGGCTCCAGTACATAGGATTTGGCAACTGCCACATCCATTTCTTGTAGGTTAATTCGTTCATTCATTTTCTAGCGATCATCCTGTTCGGGGCCCACAGTCGAGATTTAACCTATCCTCTCCCGACTGACTTTTCGGTGAAGGTGGTACTCTACCTGGATTGAACCACCGCCGATTCTTTTAACGTCACTTTTCAACAAACGCTCATCGAACCATCGGTCATCGTCGTTGTCAGAAAAATACGTTTATTTTTCTACAGACTTGATATTGTTTTGGTAGATTAAGCCTTTGCGTTTCTGGTTGAAAATGATGTCCAGTATGTGTAACACAGTTCATATTGCTTGGTATGTATTCCTTGTCAAAATGAATATGTCACCAATGTTTAACTCATTCACTGCCGTTGACAGATGTAATAGTCAAGTATATATCTGTTTCTTCTCCACTATACATTTCTAACATAGAAACAACTTTACTGATGCGCAAGCACCGGTAAACAACAACAACAATTTCCAATTTTAGATATGAGCTTGACAGTTTGAGAGTTCAGTTGCAGAATTTTGCAAACCTAGCCTTTTTCTACTGTTGATTATAAAAGAACACAAAATGTCAGAAAGAGAAAGTCTTTGCTTTCATTTGGTGGATTCAGTGCATATATAATCACTAAACACATTATCATTTGGGTGTGTCAAATGTCAAAATTCTCTAAAAGGGCTGGCGGTGATTGAGTTGAACATTTTGGGGGAAGGTCGGCTAATATTATCATGCATTGTTTAATGATGTGATTGTCTGCCTCACCTCACTGTGTATCATCTGTGAGGAAAGAGTAACCCACCGAATAAAAGATGAAAACCCACAATACTGGTTTGAATACCCATACCTTTAACACACTGACATGCACACTCAATGCTTAAATATGCTAATCTACTCTTGCACCTCGCTGAAAGTTATATTTTTGTTAAACTAAATGGTCACACAAAGAATAATAGATACTGACTTTTCTTACAAAGTAGTTATAAATTAGCACACGCTCATGCATCTGTGAGCATCACACAAGTTCCTGAAAGTTATGATAGCAAAGTGAACAACCATTCACAAATATCTTTTTTTTTTTTACCAAAGTTGATCCAAGTATAAGTTGACCATCCTTTTATATTTCTATTTGGATGACCTTTACAAAAGCCTGACTGTAACCATTGACTTAAGTGTTAACATATATCATGGTGTGTGTTGTTATAATGAGGGAATCACGTTTAGAGGCATTTTTACATTATATCTGGAACCCTGTGTTTCCGATAAATGATCAAACAATTAGGCTTTTGTCTTCCATTCCAGTGATTGATCTCTCAATGTATCAAAATAAAGAATAAAACTGCCTTGATGTGGGTTTACAACTCATGCAGCATAGCCCAAGCCCGTTCCCCAGGGTCATACAGACACCCCGGGTATCACATCAAAAATAACAAACAAAAGTAGAGGTAATTCCCATTCATCATGAAACACACACACACACACACAAAGAAAATATTACAACATTTGAATAAATATTTTTTAAAAGTGTGTTATTTTTCCATCACCCTGCATAATTTGTAGTGAAATTAAGAGAATATGAATACACAAATTATAAAGTGGAAGGGTGCAGGCAGTATTCTGTTTTCTCACATAACGTGGAGTCTGATGATAGCCTTCAGTCAAAGAAAACAAAATAACCAGAGGTGGTCATCCTACATTTTTTGCTGGTTCAAGAGTCATCAGTCGTTAGTGCCATGCCCCCTTCAGTCATTGTCGGTCCGCCATTTTTTCAAGCCAGACCAAATTTTGATAGTCAGTCCATCATTCCGTCGGAAACACAGAAACACATTTTTAACTAAACAGCACAAAATCACCAGTTGCACACTTGATGGCAACTAGCCATTTAGCTGCCATTCAAGCGCAGATGGAATAGAAGTATAGCATTGGATTATTCTCTGCACTCGCTAAACTTTATGCTCCTTATTGTCTCCATCTTCCAAGCCTCATTAAGTGCTGTTCCGATTAAGTATGTGTTTTCAACGTGGCTAACTTCAGAGAAAATACCACATGCAAAGGATTCTGGGATTTAAAGAGACTGTTCACTAGTGTGGACATAAGGTGATCAGTGCCTGTCATGGCAGCGATCCCCGAACCCGCTGGTGCACACCAGTGGTGAGGGATGTCATCAAGCTGAAGAAGGAGTCCTATCAGGCCTTTTTGGCCTGTGGGACTCCAGAGGCAGCTGAGTGCAGCTTCGGTGGTTGCCGAGGCAAAAACCCGGGTGTGGGATGAATTTGGTGAGGCCATGTAAAGTGACTTCCAGACAGCTTCCAGGGGGTTCTGGTCCGCCATCCAGTGTCTCAGGAGGGGGAAGCAGTGCACTGTCAACACTGTGTACAGTTGTGAACCAGTAGGCAGAGTACATCGAAGACCTCGTCAATTCCACTGGCACATTTTCCTATGAGGAAGCAGAGTCTAAAAACTCAAGAGGTGGCCTCTCCCATCTCTGGGGCTGAAGTCACCAAGGTGGTCAAAAATCTCCTTGGTGGCAGGGCTCTGGGGGTAGATGAATCCACCCCGAGTTCCTGAAGGCTCTGGATGATGTAGGCTGTCCTGACTGACACGCCTCTGCAACATCGCATGGACATCGTGGACAGCACCTCTGGATTGGCAGACAGGTTGGTGGTCCACCTTTTTAAGAAGGGAGACCGGAGGGTGTGTTCCAACTACAGAGCGATTACACTCCTCAGCCTCCTCATCAAGAGTGCTGGAGAGGAGGGTCCATCAGGAAGTTGAACCTCAGATTCAGGAGGAACAGTAAGGCTTTCCTCCCGGCCGCGGAACAGTGGAACAGCTCTACACCCTCGGCAGGGTCCTCAAGAGTGATTGGAGTTCGCCCAACCAGTCTACATGTGCTTTGTGGATTTGGAGTAGGCGTTCGGCCGTATCCCTTGGTGAACTATGGGGGTGTTTTGGGAGTACAGGGTACTGGATGCCCTCATATGGGCAGTTCGTTCCCTGTACAATCGATGTCAGAGTTTGGTCCGCATTTCCGGCAGTAAGTTGAAGTAATTTCCGGTGAGGATTGGACTCCGCCCCCTTTGTCACCGATTCTGTTCATTATGGACATAATTGCGAGGTGCAGCCGAAGCGTTGAGTTGGTCCAGTTTGGGTGTCTCAATATTTCATCTCTGCAATTTGCAAATGATGTAGTGCTGTTGGCATCCTCACTACGTGACCTCCAACTCTCAATGGAGCAGTTCGCAGCCGAGTGGGAAGCGGATGGGATAAAGATTAGTACCTTCAAATCCGAGGGGTGAAGGGTGAAGAGCCCTCTCTGGGTCGGGGATGAGGTCCTACCCCAAGTGGAGGAGTTTAAGTATCCTGGGATCTTGTTCACAAGTGAGAGCAGGATGGAACAGGAGATCGACAGACGGATTGGTGCAGCGTCTGCTGTGTTGTGGACGCTGTACCGGTCTGTTGAGGCGAAAAAAAAGCTGAGCCGAAAGAAGAAGCTCTTTATTTACTGGTCGATCAACGTTCCTGCCCTCACCTATGGTCATGAGCTGTGAGTCATGACCAAAAGAACGAGATCCCGAATACAAGCGTCCAAAAGGAGTTTCCTCCGCAGGGTGTCATGGCTCTCTCTTAGAGATGGGGTGAGAAACTCGGTCATCCGGGAGGGACTCTGCGCCGAGCCGCTGCTCCTCCATGTTGAGAAGGGCCAGTTGAGTTGTTCGGTCTTCTGGTTAGGATGCCTCCCAGACGCCTCCTTGGTGAGGTGTTCTAGGCATGTCCCACAGGGAGGAGGACCTGGGGGACGACCCAGGACAAGCTGGAGAGACTATGTCTCTCGGCTGGCCTGAGAATGCCTGGGGATCCTCCCGGAGGAGCTGCAGGAAGTGGCTGGGGAGAGGGAAGTCTGGGCCATGCTCAGGCTACTGCCCCCGCGACCCGATCCCGGAATACAGTGGTTGAAAATGGATGAATGGTTCACTAGTGTGCCTGTACATGTCCATCCTAACTCAGAGTGACCGTTTGTTGAGGTGGATGCCTCTGATTCATGAGTTGGGGCCATTTCTGGTACTTGTCAGTCAACGGGAAGCTGCATCCCTGCTACTTCTTTTCGCATCACCTCACTTCAGCTGAGAGAAACAACGATGGAGGAAATAAAGTGTTGCTGGCCATCGTCCTCGTGCTACTGAAGTGGAGGCACTGGCTGGAGGGGCACCAAGACACAGTTCCAAGTATTTATGGATTACAAGAAACTTTTCTATATTCTCTCAGCCCTTTGACTGAATCACTGACAAGCACGGTGGGTTACCTTTTTTTTACATACTTCAACTTCACCATAACCTACCAACCTGGATCCAGACACAGCAAACCAGACGCTGTTTTACCTATTGACAAATGCCAGGAGAGAAATAAGTGATTTTTGTCGGTTGTGGATAGAATCTTCAAAATGGCCCACCGTCGCTCTTCTGAGGCCGCCCTCATCCTTTAAGACTGCCAGGATAATGGTTCTCCACGTGTTTTGTATCCAGAGTATCCCAGTGGACTTGGTACCTGGGAGCTGGCCTAAGTTTGTTTCCCAGGTGTGGAAAGGTTTTGCAAAGCGATGGGGGCCATAGCTAGTCTGTCCTCTTGATAGCATCCGCAGTCTACTGGGTAGACGGAGCAGGTGAATCATGAACTGGAGACTGCCCTGTATTTTGTATGTCAGCATCATCCCTCGTCCTGGGCTTTTCACCCCCCCCTCAGTGGAGTATTCTAAAAACTCCCTCATCTGCTCTGCAATCGGGAGGTCCCAATTTCATTTGGCCTGTGGGTACCAGCCTCCAGTGTTACATTCAGAAAAGAGGTTGATCTCCATGCCTCAATCCAGGTCCACCCGAGGATGTATGGAGGGATACCAAGGCAACATTTGCACGCACTGCAGTGCGCAATCGTCAGTTAGCTGATTGCTAGCGTTCTACGGCTCTGTCTGCCAGAGACCTGTATTTGGTGTGGTCTTCAAAGAAGATGGACTTTTAAAACAGACAATTTTCAATTCTGCTTCTGTGAAACTCATCCTGCATCTATCTATGAAGGTCCATCTGGTTTTCCATGTGTCACTTTTCAAGCTTGTTCTCTTGTGGCCACTGAGCCCCTCAATGGTGCTTCTTCCTCCTTTGCAAGTGATCAATGGTGTGCCTCTCGCACAGTGTAGGCACTTCTGGACTCCTGAAGGAGGGGCAGGGGTGTTCAGTACCCTGTCACTTCTGGACTCATCTATCATCTGGAACTTTCACTCATCACTCATCCCCCATTTTTTTTTGGGGGGGGGGGCTATACTGTTATTTTCCTGTTATTGGTCTCCCCCATGTGGTTTGTTAATACACAAACCTCTTTTTTAATTGGTTCCTGTTAAGTCCATGTTTGGGTTAATTTAATTTTCTATTATACGGCCACAACAGTTTGTTTTTCTTTTGTATTATGCAATTTTCCATCTGTGAACACGCGAACATAGAGCTGATGTGAGATGCCAAAAATATCCAGTTTTGTTTCATCTATCCAAACAACATTCTCCTCGAAGCATTGTGACTTGTCAATATACATATACAGTAAATTACAGTGTTGTTAATTTCAAGTTATTTTCGTGACTATTGTGGGTTTTTCGTTTGTCAATGGTGCCAACAATTTTGCCCGTGGGAGTATGTATCAGGGCAGAGATAACTGCAGCATGAGAAAAAGCATACATATGATCTGATATGATATGATATGATGCAAAAATATGGAATATCTGAATCATATGCATTTGGATTATTTTTTAAACAACTGTAGGGAAACCCGAAACACACATAATTTAGATGCTTTTTTCATTGTCTTTTAATTGCACTTGTTGTATTTAAGATGTACAATTGTTTGTGCTTATTTCTGCATTAATAATATGAAATGCTCATGAAATGCCAGCTATTTTTTCTTCCACTGTGAATCAAGCCTTTGTGCCGGGTTCGTCATAAACAAGTGAGAAAGTTCATCGTTACGCTAGTAGAGGGGCACCTCGCTAAAACGCTCCAGTGACAGAAAAAGAAAAGCATTAATTCCTCTTGTGAAGTGAAGTCTGACTTGTCAGAGTAAAGCACTTCCTATCCTTTTGTTCACTTCTCAAAGGGAATTCAAGGAGAGAGAGTTAGATATGGCTGTTAATAAGAACGCTGAGCTCTGGCCTGTTGAATGTCGGTATGTATAAAAGCATGACAATTCAAGTAAAAATGAACACGAAAAACATCAAAACATTTATTTGATTGCTTTACTTCACAGGTGAAATGCAAGCCATAATGTGGATTTCATCAAAATAGATATGCTATCAAAAGACATCTGAGTAAATCTCATAACCCAGGCATGTAACCCATGTCACTCTACAAAGGGAAGCGCATTTCTTTCTTATTCTTATTAAACCTTTTGTATTCTGTTCTGTACATTTAACAAACAGGAAGCAGAGTGTTAGCTTAAGAGCTGCAGGGTGATGGTGGGTGCATGGAGATCAATGGGCTAATAAAACAAATCGATAGAATGAAACCACGGAAAAAAAGTGAAGTCATTAATTTGCAGAGACAGGATGATCCCACCAACCACATGCATTGATTAGAAATGAGGTCTTTGGAGAACCTTCAGGGGATATCATATTAGGAGAGGGACACAATGGAAGAGGTGGGCGGGTGATGGGGCTTTGTGCTGTACCAATGCGGGAAAATAGGTTAACTGTCGGATCAATCGTATCTCCATAACTCCAGAAGAGTGTGGTGATGTGTTTGCTCTCCAATGCACTGTCAACACAATAAAATGCAGGTGTGATACACCCCACCCCCGTGTCTCTGCAAACTCAAATCGATTTTTTTTCCTCAAACAAAGTGTACTCAGGCATGATTATGATATTGAATATATCATTGAGTACAAAAAGGTCTACAAATAAGGTCAGAGGTGAGGGCTAATGTTCCATTTTTATCAATATCATTATGGTTAATCATGATTTGTAATCAATATTATTGGTCTGTGTTACATACACAAAAGCTTGTTATTTTGGAATGTGTGGGTTGAAGTGGATACATACAATGTACACTGTCTGTAATATGTACTCCCAACCACAAAGGTGTTTGCCTCATGTTTTGTCAATGGGTTACAATTCAGATTACAGTGATTCTGTTTCAACCAAGTTGTCTTTTTTACATGATTAAGCTGGACAGCAACCAGCCTAATTTAGAACCTTCAAAACAGAGGAGCTGGACATCTTTCAAGTGTTTGATAGGTCAGAGTTCTTCCAATCTGCAGACACAGCATAGCTTTTCTCCAGCCATTTGTGTGGAAGAGAGAGAAGAAAAGAAGGTGATGGGAGATTGACGACTTAAATACTTCATCAATCAATGCTGCAGCCGATGTGTTGTTTGGTGATTGGTGGAGAATTCAGGCAATCCATCTTTCCTACCAGCTACTGGCATTTTGGATTCCCCTCATGTTCTCAATGTATTGCTTTTATTTTTTATTTCCAGGGTTAACCTGAGCTCTATAAAGTGTGTGTCTGCATGTGTGTGTGTGTGTGTGAGAGAGAGAGAGCGAGAGAGAGAGAGAGAGAGAGAGAGAGAGAGAGAGAGAGAGAGAGCACATTGAGTGTGTTATGGGGGGAGTCAGCCCAAGCCCTTCACCTGTTATTAGAGTAGATTAGACATGTTTGCTGCAGTGCCTATGTTACATTCTACAGTCTCTCCAGGATTTCACAGGCATTTTTTATGATTGTTGCAAATAAAATGTCTGATTTCGCTGACAATTTTCCTAAAATGTGTTTGGGTTTTTTTGTTCACAACCTCATTTGTTTACAAAAAGTATTGTTTTTTTTCTCTCTTCAACATCTGGAATTTTGTCAGATATACAACAATAGGGTCTACCTCAATGTGGATCCAAAGTGTTTGATTTTGTTTCTGGTAAACGGCATCTAAGCATTTTTCTTGAAGCTTGTGATATCACACCACCTGTCTCATGGCTCCTCTCTTGAAGATGTTCTCTCTGAGAAATGTTCAATGTTGGGTGGTCACTAATGTCGGGTGGAATGTTGATAGCTATGCAAGTTCAAAAAGACAACTTTTGAACATACTTGCATAAACTGTGTATACTATAATAAATTGTCATATGACATTATCAGCATGTACTGTGAAATTACAAGAGAGGGGCAATAAATAGGATTTCCAAAACATGTTGTGAATATTCATAAGAGAACATGGAAACAAAAATATAATAGCGCATGAAAAAACTGTTTTAGTGCGATGATACCAAGGTAAAATGATTAAAACATTTTGAACATTTTCACTGACTTCATTTAAAATGTGAACATTTTCAATTGGTATTATTAAATTTCTTATGTTTAAAACTCTCCCACGAAACATTTACCTAATAAATTAACGGCAAAAAGACAATGCAAACCAATTCGTGGAGGAGGTGGGGTTGAGGTCTGTCTGTAGCACGGAATGAATTAAAATGAGAACTGTAGTTTTATAGAATTTGTATGCAAATAATGCAAGTGAAGCATGTGTTTTGACAATATATTACCGATGCTAATCGATCATTAACATGTCTATCATTATGTATATAATCTATAATAATAAAAAAGGATTGATTTAATTACTTTGTTTTATTATATTTGTGCTTGATAAATTGTTTGTATTTTAGTAGCTGTACTGTACAGCATTTTGGTTTGAGGTTATTTTTAAATGTGCTTCATCAATAAACTTTGACTTGACTTGTCCAGAAATTGAGTTGTAACTGATCTCTCAATGAAAATGCTAAAAGAAAGAAAACACCCATGCTCACAGTTAGACTGCACCTTATGGTAGACTTGTGCTGCCTGTGAAAACAGTTGCCATGACTGTACATTGGTGGAAATTCATTTTCCAAAAAAGAAAAGAAGTCAAACTCCAAAAGAAACTCCAACAACACTTACAGGTGGCTGGCAGTGTATTAATCGGGTAAAGTGGCAACAACTATAGCTTCTAGCAAACAAGGATTGCGTTAGTCTGTGTGAGCAACACTGATGAGTATGATGGATTTAATTTCACATATTCTTATGACATGTTATTATCAAAACGACTTTGAACTGTTCTACTGCGGTGAAGAGATTTGGAGTTGAAAATGATATGTTCATTCACTGATTAGTGTACAAAGTATGGGTGCAGTTCTCAAATGTTGTGAGATGGTGAAGGGTTGCACTGTCTAATGACAAGCTTAAGTTATAGTAAGCCTTTTTTTTTTTCCTGCTGTTGAGCAAACCTTCTAGTGATCCAAGCACACTGTAAGTATGTCCACCAAAGGGAAGAGAGAAATGGAGTGTCGTTAGTGAAGGCCTTTATCTGAAAAGCACTACGCACCCACTGGTATGATTATATTTATGCATTTATTTACTGGATTTATCAATGCATGTTGGTTTATGTATTGTGGTTTATTCAATTGTATTAAATCTCCAAATACTAAAAACATACTTAGAGTATTCTGAAAATATATGACACCGATAGATACCAGAAGTACAACTGAAAATTTCCTTGTTATATGTATTGAATAAAGTTAACAAGGTACATGCATAGTCCACAAACTGAAATCTATTTTGACACAGCCTTTCAAATGCGAAGTTGAAAGATCAATTCATTTGCTTTCAACAAAGATGGACAAATCTGATATGTTCACCAATGTCAATGGCTAAGCTGCAGTATAGTAGGTATCATCAGAACAAAACAAAAAACCAAAGAGGGATGTGAAATCATGTCTGTGATCAAATATCATGTATGAAATCCCTTGAATTTGACTGTAGTATCACATATACAAAATGCAGCTCGATTTCGGACATTGTAACTTCTCTCTGTCCACACAGAGCACATCCACATCTGTTCTTGTTTTCTCCCTATCAACGTCCCAACCTTAGTTAGGTTATAGTAATGCTGAAGCCCCCGGGTTTTGTTTAATTAAAATACATCCTTTTGTGCTCTCCTTGGAGTCCAGCGATAGAATAACTCTGCAATGGGGTTTAGCTGTATTTAGCCCCTTGAGGAGTTGGCCAGTGTTGTGTTAGGCAGCCACTCACAGCTAAATCAACAAAACGCAGCAAAGAGGGAAGAAGAGAAAAAAGCAGAGAGGGACTACCATTCGCAAGTGGGGGGTGGTTCTGCATGAGGCGGGGGTATCACATATTGTGTAAATCCTCAGCTTTTCACTCTGGGCGGCATTTTCATGCTAAGCTCTCAGCTTGAACTGAAATCCTCTCACTTATCCTCAAATCCAAGATGAAATACTGTCAGATGTACTCTGATACAGGGAATTTGTTAAAGACTGACAGTCCAGGCATGATAGTTGAATGAGTGGCTGATACATAGAGTCAAGTGTGTGCCTGATGGAGGAGAACCTGAGTGGGCAGCTGGTTTGAAATGACTTGTTAGCACAACTGAAAACTCATGTTTCTTTAATCCATAAAAAAAAAAAGAAAACTTCCATCCATCCATCTATTTCCTAAAGCCGCTTATCCCCACAGGGGCCGCAGGCTTGCTGGTGCCTATCTCACCTGGCTTCGGGCTTATGCCCGCTTTATCTTATGCTGAATTACTATGTTTTACTTAGTTTTCTATGAATCAGAGTTAGCAGCGATAACATTTTTCTAAAAGTACTTCATAGCTTTGTTGGACGGAGTTGACAAAGTTCTGGCACTGAGCATTTTTAGCCCGGGGCAATTGGACTACGCTTCACATTGTTCTACCTGTAGACAGTAAAGTATGTGAAGCCAAGCTATAAACAAGAAACCAACAAAAAGTTCCATTGTTCAAAAAAAATGTCCTGAAAAGGTTAAAATTTTTTTAGACCCATTTGCTGATCTAAATAGAAATAGCTGGACTGTTTGTATGTAGATCGATAAGAGGAAGAGTGTCATTTCAGGATCACTGCAGCAGACTTATGTTAATGTATCTTTGCGTTCTGTGAAAAATTAGTTTTCCTTCTTACCCTCCATATACTTAATTTGAATTAAAAAAAAAAACACCATACTCTCAAGATTGCATTTATGGAACTAAAAGTTATTGTGAGGATTTAAAACTTTGCACACTTTTGATGAACACTGGTATTATTCACCCAACTGTATGTAATGTAATGGGTGTCCTGTGTCTGTTATAAAGGTGTGGGGCATAGATATTTGAAGGGTATGTAGTCTCCTGATCTCTAAATGGCTCTAAGGCATCGGCAGCAAATGGAGTTGTGGCATTTTGTTTTGCATCAGTGCTTCTGTTTATTAGAGGAGGAGAGGAGTTGGCATAGAATAATAATTGGGAAATGGTAAGCCTGCTTTCATTATAATTAGTGAGATCACAGAAAGCAATAATCCAATTGTTCTACTTAAAAGCAACTTTCCTCATCTCTGTGCAGTGTGTTTGAAGATGAACACATTTACTACACGTTGAGCTACCGGGAAAAGTTCTAATTCTCACATGTAAACACCAACATGCATCAACGTGCTCAAGACAGCTGAAGATACAATGACATATGACCAGCATTTACCAGAAGTATACATAAACATGTATTCACACATATCTCAACAACGTACAAATAATTGAGTAAGATTTGCTGGTACATTAAGTTTAATGTGTTTGACATTTGGCAGGAGGAAATGCTAGGCAAACGCTGGAGTCGCTGGGCCACATCTTCCCTCAATCAGGGCACTGCAGGGCTTCATTTTACAACCCAGATGCAAACGGAGACCCTGTCAAAGCTAATTAGTGCTGTTGCAAATGGATGCAGGTCATGGTTTTCAGCAGATTGGTCCACAGAGAGGTCACTGGGGGTCAAACCTGCACTATGGAATGATATAAACAATCATCTATAGACCACAGACTAATCAATCCCTTTTAACACTACACACTTCCTGGTTGGCTGCTCTCAGGGGTTAAGGGTCAACATGGAAAAAAAAGACAACTGAGCATGCGGGTTCAAAATAGAAAAGCATAAGGTTACCTATTTCTTAGACTTAGCAGTTCGGTAGGAATGGCAAATTTAGGAAGTCGCTTTTTTCATTGAATGTTATTCATTTTTACTGTGTGTAGTAGGTAAAGTCCATGTACTAAGCCATTGTAATAATTACTGTACTTTGTTCACATAATCTATCAATGTTCCTATGCACTCTTCATTCACAAATCCAGCAAAAAAATGAAGAAAATATATACTGTGGGAAAATGGTGGTTGGTGCCATAACTCTTCAATTTTCTCATTTTCGATTCATAATAAGACAACTTTCTTCATTTCCATTTGATGTTGTGCAATAAGATGAGCACAGAGAAAAAAGGACAGAGGGGATGAGGGTGAATGAGGGAGGGGGAGGAAGCTGGAAACCAATACAAGAGTCACTGGAGCCTTTTCTCATTATCATTTAGCCATCTTTTATGGCCCACCAGTAAGAGATGACGTTCCCATGACCCCACACAATACACAAGCATATTATTCAATCCTGCCCGATGAAATTCCTGCAAATAAAACCTTTGTGCTGGGCAACAGCTAATTATTTGACGGATCGGTCCCCTCCGAGCTCAAGTTACAGTGTGAAGTAGCTCTGGTTTTGGCTCCTCCTACATGAACCAGGAACCGCCTTCTCTCGCTTCTCAGCCACAGTGCAGAGTGGGGCCACTTTTGAGAAAATCTTTGAGGGCCTCATTCTTTTCAGGAGATTATATATTTCAGCCCCCTTACTTTCGCAAACCATCTATCCATCCAAAATCAGGGACCGTGGAGTGAGTGTGTGTGCTTACATGTGGCAGGTGGTGGTTGGTGTGGCAGTACTTGCAGTTCTTTCATGGCTGTTTTCAAGTAGAAATATTTCAACTCCCCATTAAATTAAAGCATTCAAAATTAGGGAGACATATATCAAAATAAGAACAGATAAATACATCTGATATGAAACATCTTTACAGTACATCCATCTTACAATTTTACATTTTTACATTGTTTAAAAAAAAGACCAAGATAAGATCATTCAAAACCTTTTCCACCATTAACCTGGCCAACATATACAAATCTCAAAATGAAATAAAAAAAAAAAAAAAATCAAGAAGAGGATTACAAATTACCACCTCAGATTATATGTTTGCAGACATTTTTCTAAATTAAAGTTTGACACGGGAGTGGATTTGCTCTCCACTCCAATTGCACTCCTACAGGAAAAAAAAAAAGTCTCATCCTGTCCCGAACCAAAGTTACAAAAAAAAGAAAATAAAAATCCTGTGCCTTTCCACCCTGTTGAATACGGCAACCATCCTGTCTTGCTCCAGTTCAGAATGACTCCCACTCCTGTATCTCTCCCATTTTGGAGGTCAGTTACATTCAACAACAACAAACATCTGTCCGAGGTTGTTTTTACAGCTGTGCCATACTACAGAAAATTGAATGTTTTGTGATGATACTGTTCATCAAATAGCGTCGACGCTTGATGTTGATACCGCAGTGTTTCTGTGTATGTTCGGGACAGAGTTCTTTTGACGATGACCAACACTCTGCTTGTCATAAACAAGCCTTTTGAAACAATGACCAAAAAAAAAGTTTAACCTTGGTTTCATGGACCAAAACCGCTTTTCCATTTGCTCTTCCTCATTTTTGTCATCAATTTTGGAAGGACATCCGGTTTTTGAAGTTTCTTTTAGTGTCATATTTCTTTCCCTTGATGAGTGTCTTTGCTTTGTATCATGATATCTTTAAACTCAAGGCCTTGGAAAATATTTTTTACCCTTTGTACCTTTAGGGTCGATCTCTCTTTTGCTGCTCGTTGCATACTATAGCTTAAGCTGTAAAATCAGACTACAAACCTGTCAGGAAAGGACTACTGGAATATTAGAACTATATATGGGGTTCATTAAAGGCTCTTTACTGTAAATCAGGGGTGTCAAACATGCAGGTTGGATCCAATTTTTTTATTTATTAGTGCCACCAAAATGTGCACTGGGCTCCTAGTCCTTGGCTGGGAAAGCCAACTACGGTGTTCACCTGGCATGAACCCAAGTGAGCAGAGCCTGGAGTATTCATTGCTCTACCTGGGTGAAGGTCAAAGAGTCCAGCTCTTGCCTGCTTCATTCCCAAATGAGGAAACATATGGTAACAGAGCACCTTGAATACAAAACCTCTTTTCCTAAGATGTCAGTGAAAAGACACAAAGAGTTGATCAGAAGTTTACATTTTTGCCAAACAACTGTCCACATTAACTAACCATATAGATAGAGAAGTGTGCACACTATTTTAATAAATGCATTGTACAATTTCATTCCTCACTTTTTCTAAACACCCAAACCCATCTAATCACTTCCATGTTTTCACAGTGCTAAGCTCATTAGTGTGTGACCTAAAGGCATGAAGTAAACAACAAAGACAACCGAGTCGCAAAAGAAAAATCCTTGGATAATAGATACTTGTTGTTTTAAGATTCTAAACATAAACAGGTCTGCGGTTTTAGTCATGAAAATGCTGTAAACATCTGCCCTGGCAAAGAGTGTTCCTCACTTAATAATCCAATTCCTGTGCAAGGGTTGACTTTTGCAACGTGTGCAATCAATGTCTACCTATGAGACACTACCTGTATACAATGTAAGCGGGCGGGGGCAAAATGATGACTTGTCGTGGACTATCAATGATGATGCAGAAGTGTCTCTTGTTTTAGCGATCTTAGTCCAGGTGGTAACTGGAAGGCCAACTTCATTAGCCTTAAAGAGGAAACAAAGAAAGATGCATTGAGAAAAAGCGCCATTGCTCATCTGCAAGGCCACCACCTGACACATTAGGAATCTGTATGCTCAATTAACCACTGGCAGGCTCATTTTTCCTCGAGCTCACTTGCTGGGGATCAGACAGAGAAGGCCAGCACAATCGCACCGAATAAAAATGACATTACTACAAGGTATGTTTATGTATCTATTTTGGATGAATCAGTGTGCATGAGTTTGTGTGTACAATAAGTGTTTTAATTTCTTATTTGCGAATACCTTTACAGAGTATACAGGTAATTGTTTCAGCAGTTTTCTGTTTTTTGTCAGAAAACAGAAGAAAGTTTTACCAAGCATCAGATTGTGTTCAGAGAAAAACAGATGATACCAACTTTTTCATCTTCCATCGATCCATATTCCATAGCCCATCCCAGCAGTTTACCAGCAGTAGGCAAGGGACACCCTGAACTGGTTGCCAGCCAATTGCACGGCACACAGAGACAAACAACCATTCACACATTCAATCACACACTTTCCTTTTGCTTATGTAATAGATATCAACCTTTAATGAATGATGTGAGGCAGACATGCAAGGACCCTGGTTTAGGAGGCCTCCATTCAACCCTCCAATCACTACACGTGATAGGACTAACTTCCTTTTTTTTGTAATTTACGCCCCCGGTCCCAGCCCCACTTTCCCCATCCCTCCCACTACCCCTCTCTCTCCTACTGCCACTCTATGGCACTTTCTTTTGAGAAGCAACCAAGAGATGAAAAATGGCGTGCAGCTGGCTGAGCTCTTCCTTCCTCTTTTTGGGGTCAGCGGTTCACTCTGCTGATAGAGCCCCATGCACACCTCCACTAAAAAAGAGCTCCACTGCATTCACACAGGTCGCTTTGCTGCATCACTGGAAAACCATCACATCTACTCGCGTTCATACTAGAACCGGGTGCTTGTGGTGTTTTCATTGAAATACATCTCCCTTCAAACTGAGCGACTCGGCAATCTTTTTGCGTTCACTCTGAGTCTCACTGCGTAATGTTTAGCCTGCAGGTAAAAAAATGTGAATGATTGTTATGATGTGAAAAATGTACTGTGATTAGTGATTCATCCAGGGTCTATCCTCATTTATCCTCGTCGGGTTAGGACATTGGACGTCTCTCCAGTGTGTCTTAGGTTGTCCCTAGGGCCTCCTCCTGGTGGGAAATGCCCGGAACACCTCACTAGGCTTCTCAACCTATTTCTAAGGGAGAGCCTGGAAACTCATTTCGGCCACTTACATTTGGGATCGCTTTATTTGGTGATTATATTTACAGTAAATCAGGGCTGTGGGTTGGATCCAATTTAATTATTTATTGGTGCCATCAAAATTTGCATTGGGCATATACAGTATACTGTTCACAATAAGTTATGGATATTGTTCTTTGCATGAATACAGGCACACTGTAAAGAATGGATTTTGTGTTGAATTAAGTGATTTGGGAGACAGACGTTTTGGTGAGTGCAATCATTTTATGTATTTTTCATTTTTAATATGGCTTTGTAATTTTATTTCATTCATATTCAATTAAAGGTAAATGAATAAAATGATGTTCTTTTATGAAACTGCAATTTGTAAGTTAGCCAGTAAACTTAATAAAACTTTGTGGACAAATAATTTTAAATTCCCTTTTATTTTTAAGTTTTGACAGTATCACATATAGCACTAAAATCCATTAAAAACACAATTTTAAAAACACTTTCACACAAGATCAAGTCTTTAGGCAGACATCTTTGTGACCCAGCATCTTCGTGACTTCATCACGCTGACCAATAGTAGACCAGTATCTTAGGAGCTCGAGACACCGACCAATAGCAGACAAGCATTGTAGTGACGCCTTGCAGCGCAGGCAGTTTCACGCCAACAGAAAATAAGAGCAATTACCTAAAAACGCCTGAAGAAGGAGGCAAAACAACAAGTAACTAACCCCACAGGTCATGACAGTTGTTGATGTTAATCGTAAAGCAGCATAAATGCATTAAAGAGGGGACGAAAAAACTCGGTATCCCACATCATAATGTGAAAAAAAATGCCGTAACCCGTGTCCACTATATATATATATATATATATATATATATATATATATATATATATATATATATATATATATATATATATATATATATATATATATATATATATATATATATATATATATAATCACATAGTTTAACAACACCAGGTGTGTAATTTTTTTATCGGTCATGTTATCGGGTTTGAGGAACAGTCAACTCTTGCCATCCTAAATATCACACCTTTAAAATTGGTTCGACTGAGTAAAATAAACGATGCAGGAAGGTAAGAGGGTAAGAGAAGGAAAAGAGTGTTAGAGCTATGGGTGGAAAAGTTATGTGGGTAATGGTGGGGGTATGCAGTGTCTCCCTCCTGGAGACAAGCCCTGACCTTCTCATTTCATCCTCATTAGTATCTCATGTCAACAGAGCGGCCACTCCTTAATCATCTGCTATCATCCCAGGCCAAAATACACACAAACACAATACACACAGCAACATAATGAGACCAACTTACATGATACATTTTATTCCTAGATAATAGCATCACTTTTATTTAATTCTTTACATACATACTGTATAAAATCATACAGACTTGTCTAACCATTTAAAAAAAATATGATTCTACATCCCTTATAGACATCCTATACTTGCCATCATGGCAGAGGGTGAGCTCGTCTGTCTGTGTCCCCCTCAGTGCCACAGTGGCCCCAACAGGGTCAAGCAGAGCAGGGACTCTTGGTGCCAGTACAAATGAGCTCCATTCATTTCTCTACTTTGGCATATGGTGGCCCATTGTCCTCGGCCAAAGAAGCAGAAGTGATGCAATTTGTTGTTATGTCCTGTCATTTCACAAATGCCCATCCCACTGAGGTCCTGGCCAGCAAATGACAAGCAAGGGCAGCATACTATTTCATCAAAAGCAACATTTATAATAAGCAAATGTGCTTATGCAATGGAAGCATCTGCAACTATGTGTGCAAACGTTTTTTAAAATTGTCTACACCACCATAGTAAACAGAGTCAACCTTGTTTAAGATTATAATGTATCTGTGTCAGTCTGTGATGTGATGACAAATGCCAACAGATTTCTCTTTGTTTTTTGTTGTAATTTTTTTCTCCAACGCAAGTGACATTACATATTAGTTTCATTTACGGTTGAGAGCAATGTCACCAGGATCCAGTGCTAAACTTGTGGCAAAGTGCTACCTGTGTATTTTTGCCACATGAGTGCAATCTGAAAGAGTATTCCCAACTGCTGGGGACATATTAACACAGTCAAGAGCATGCTTGAAATTAAAAAATGTTTGCTTGTAATTTAAAAAGAATGTTTAATGTGTGCTCAGAGATGTCAATGATGTGTGGCTTCTGAAAAAGAATAAATAAAATTTGTCCACTTTAATGATTTTTTTTCAGTCTTTTTTAATATATTGTATATGTAATGGATGTATGTAATGGATTTTTTCTTTTAATAAACATTGCCCAATATATCACAATACGTATCGCAATGTGCCTTTGCTATTTTGCAATATATCACAAAACACTTTTAATACCCAATACCCAGTCCTAATACATACATACATATATATATATATATATATATATATATATATATATATATATATATATATATATATATATATATATAAATGGTGTGGTTAATGGGGACTGACAACCCCCTACAAAAATTAAAATCCGTGAAGTAGGACTCCCTTCACCCCCAGGAATTTTCATTTTCATACATGTGTATAAAAAATGGATAGATGGATGGATACTGTAAGTGGGAACCGGATTGTTTTTAAAGTGATAATTGTTTATACTTTCCATATTTGACACAAAGATTACTGTAGTACTGTCGCACACATATCACATATACACATACATCTTTAATTATTAAACCTTATACAGTGGCTGTACTCATTCCTTCCCATTTCCATCCCTTGTCTGTAGTCAGGGAACATAAAGAGCCTGAGTTACCCTCGGAGTAATGGGCCTCAGAAGTCAAACTAGAGTGGACACTGTAGCTGACGAGCAAGATAGCAAGCAGAGTTTACACTCGAAATTCCAATTTATTAAAAAAAAAAAAAACAGTCTGGGTAGCATCTTCCCAAAAAGGTTCTTTCGCCGTCCTTCTCCTCCCTCTCCTTTTGCCACGAGTTTGAGTTGTCACTTGCGCATGTGAGCTTCATGAAGAAAACTGACTGGGCAATCCGTCAGCTCATGGGTTCTCTTACAAGACACGTGATTGGCTCCCGGTGCGACATTGACCAATGAGGACAGGAGCCAGTCACGTGTCTTGAGGAGTTCATGTGAGCTCATTGACAGATTGGCTCATATCACATAATACTAATCAGAGTGTTTGCTTTATGAGCTAAACATTGTTTTAAAATAAACTAAAAAATCATCTGAGCCAGTCTCCTGACTCTTTTTACTAAATGGCTCGTGAATGAATGGATCCTTTAAATTAGACAAAAGTCCCATCACAACACCTGTATGTTAATATGCAAACAATCATCAGAGTTGTACAATGCCAGAAAAGTTAGATGAGAATGATAGCATTGCATTTTGACGCTTCTTCTATCTCAGTACTGCTGTAGGAGCTACAATACTTAGGCAAGTACATACAGGACTCTGGTAATATTCACTTCACCTGTCGCTATCCATGTATACATTTTCTATACAAGCTATTATATTAAGGGTCATAGCGAGGGCTGAGGCATATCCAATATGACTTCAAAGATACTGTATACTGCGAGTTGGATAACTGTAAATGGACATGAGTGCGAATTGAGTCCATGCCAGCACCACAAGTCTGCTAAACCACTACCAATGAGCACCGCTAAGACCCTACGATTCAGATTCCAATAACAGAAAGGATTTTTAATGCAAAAAAAAAAACAAAAACATGCCACCCTTGTTGGAAATAAGAAAATAAGAAAGAAAATTTATCAGTGAGAGTGAACCAAGCAGCTCACCCATGTTCAGTTCCTGGTTTCACTATTCAGGAGCTAGTGTCAGTCAGCAGACAGGAAGGAGTCATGCCTGAACTTCCTAAAAAAGTTTTGACATGATGTGTGCAATATATGTATGCAGCAGGAAGACGGATGTGTCTAGACATGATTGCGTTCAGGCCAGACAGAGGAACATCTGATTACAAAGTCATGCACAAATTATTGCTTTATAGTGTAGAAAGGAAGTCGAAAGGCCTGGGTCAAACAATGATGACCCCATGTCACACATGAGTATGTTAGCGTGGGCCCGACAAAACCATTGTTGCTTCGTGATGTGGTGTCACTCATCCACTCTCGGTGGAATGTTGATTTTCATTGTTTGTGCAGCATTATTATTGTGCATCATGTATAACAAGAATATGAGCAACAGATTCTGAATCATTCATCTACAGGGAGAGCAATGTCAGGCGTTGTAATTTCGATGCGTGTGCAGCACTGTTAAAAAAATATATTTGGTCAAAAAAAAAATTAGATTGTTATTGTGGTCACAGAACATAGATTAACTAAAAATAATACTTAGTATAATGCCTCAAGGGCCAGAGTCCTGGGTGTTTTTTTAATTCTCACTTGCTGGAATGATCAGAAAAGCAGCAAAATCTGCAGAAGCTAGATAATGATCCTGATCATTTGAATCGGGTATCCTGCAGCAAGGAGACGTAAAACATCCAGGACACCGGGCCTCAAAGACCAGATATGAAAACCCCTGGTATAACTAAACCAAGAGTTCTTCAAACATACAAACAGTGATCAAGGTCTCTTTTGGCCCTATCATTAACCCCATTTTTAACCTCCAACCCGCCTACTTCCACCCACCAACCTGTCAGTGACCAGCTTCCCATGTCCATCACTGGGTGATGGATGAGGTGGAAGGTCATCACCCCACTCCAGAGTTCACCGATCCCATCAGACATGCAGACATCCCAAAATAATAGCGAGAAAAATGACTAATACCATATATTCAGAGATTGAAAAACATTTTTTAGATATGTCAAATCTAAAACTATTGTTATTCAAAATAATTTTGAAATACAAATAGTACAAATGTAGAGATGCTATCGTTGAAGAGCATTCCACTCAAAATTGTGTTAAAGCTCGCTTTCAGATGCACATCTAACAATGTAAGGCGTCTCACCTCTGACTGATCTCAAATTACTATGAAATACCCATGGCAGTGTTCAAAAACAGTTCCCTAATTCTGTTGGTTCATCATAGAAAATGATACATTCATGAAATGTCCTTCGAATTTGAAGAATATGACAGTGACCTGTGATCCTGCGTATGTCCTTTTCCCATCAACAGAAGCATGGGAGGCCATGGAGAAGCGGCCCTGCGCTCACTCATATTGTTCTGTCAGCTACACAGAGATTGATATCCCGTAAATACACATAAAAAATAAACAACAGTGTCAAGCCCCAGCGCTGACAGGAGCATCAATCAATGTTATTTGCCACTTTTACAAAAATACCTAATTCTCCTTTTTTTAATCAAGCATCTCCTTGCACTAGAACCTCCGCTGATTTATGATGCACCCTGCCTTTATGAGTACCTGTTTCATTTTCTTGTATCCGTAGTGACACCTAAAGTGATAGGGGTTTTATGCTTTTGATAACAATATGAGTTTCACTTTGACTCAGAATTCATGACCCTGTCAGCAGACAATAAATAACACCAGTGCATCACAAACGTTCACAAGCCTCCATGACAAAACATCTACCGAAAGGGATTTACCTGTGATGGGAACAGGGAAAATAAAAACTATGAATCTCAAAATGAGCCAAGACAAAGTGGGAAAGACAAGATATAGATCGAAAGAAAGTAGGATCTCAGTAAAAGGTCAAAGTCAGAAAGCACAGAAGTGCAAAATGTTTTCCGGTCAGAATTCATAATTGTTGAGCTGTCATACGAGCATTTGATAATGTCACCTGGGCATGAACGCCCTTCTGTGACAGTTGTCTTCAGCTATTTGATCTCACTATACCAAGGAATCTCACGTTCATGTCACAGATCTCTATGTTCAAAATCATTACAGGTCATAGAACCTGAGATTTGATCAGGCGGCCGGTATTTTTGTATGTTTTGATATTTGTTGTGTGTACATTATTCTTGGAATGAAAAATGTGTTCATATACCAACAATCCTAACCCCAAAGGCAAACGCAGGAACACTCGCAACCTAGCATTTTACAGTAAAAGTATCCTCTGCCCTTTCAACCAGATTCTAACCCACATTCACCCCATAAAACACTCCGTTACCCTCTGGTCTTCTGAGAAGATCTATTCCAATTTGTTACTAGCCGTCCAAATGTGTGAGAAAGTAATACAATGAAAGTTCTCATATACATATGAAAAATAATCTTCTGAATGGTTGCCAGCGGGCTTTGATAGATTTATATTGACACGTTGCACATTCCGTTGACAAACTGGCCGTTTGGCGCATTGTTACCAAAAACTCACTGGTTTCCTTGGCAATGACATTAAATGGCTCTTTGCATGTGATGAAGTCAAACAAAGATGACGCACTGTACCAGACAGCTATATCTACAAAAAGGGAGTAAAATGTCAAGCATTTCAAAAGGGAGCCGTTGTAAACTGTGGTAACAGAGGGTATACTGAATCCACACCCTTCTCCAAAAGCTTTTGTTCAAGCCCCTCCTGGTTCTCCTGAATGTTGTGGGCCTCAATGAAAGGAAAATGAGAGACATGGGTTTTGTATATCACCACTTGAACCCTGTATGCGATGTGTTTTGCACAGGGGCTCCAGACAGGCTCACAGAAACCAAGGAAAAATGGGTCAGGACAAATATTCGGAGCTATAAGGATGGCACCTGGCAAAAGCTCTTGGCATGGATACAATACATTGGCAGTGCCCAGAACACTCTTGGAAGAAACACATTCTTGGTGCAAATAAATAAATAAATAAATAATATCAGTCTTCTTGAGGGTCTGGAAAGGTGCTTCAAATATCATATATATATATATATATATATATATATATATATATATATATATATATATATATATATATATATATATATATCAAAACAAAACTGTGCTGAGCCATCATAAAATTTGTATTTTCTTTATGTGGCTAAATGCATTTGAAAAATAATATCAATGATAAAACTCTGCTTCATAGCGAGGCTACACCAAATGCCAAAAAATGTTATAGACACAAAAATCCAAATCAAATTTCCTTGCAATAAAATTTACATTAAAAAACATGCACAGGTGGCAACCATAAAACAACCAAACATTGATAGATGAGAATGAACTGTAATCTTAATGGAAACATTGTTTTGGGTTTGAGGCCAAAGAACCATTTTTGGCCAAGTTCATCCGTTGAGATATCAAATTTCCCCAGAATTTAAAGTATGGCAACATGAGATAAGATTAATTTTATTGTCCCCAAGGGGAAATTTATCGTGGATAAAAGTGATATAGAGCACACAGTGTTTAAAATAGGCACACATATAAAACACATCTAAAAACACATCAGCGAAGCAACATGGTACCATCAGTACAGCGAATCGGACACTCTGGCATGTATGTAGCTATTCCTACGATAAAGTCAGTCTTGCTTTAAAACCAAAACAAAATACTTGAGATACACAAAAAGAATAACATATACAAGAGCACAGTCTTTTTTTCAACTTGATCCTGCTAGCGCTCTATCCTTTTGACTTTTGTTTTTTAAAATAATCCAAGCAGCGAGAAAATATATTTTAAATTGGTGGCTTTTGCAACGACACATTCTGAAGTGTCTACCTGAGGGTAAAATCTCATATTCAGAATATAAAATGTTGCGAATCAGTCAGGATTCTTTTTGCCAGACTGAGCACAGATTTCTCAGATATCCAAAAAAAGTGTTCATATCTCAGATGAAGTCCTTACCTGCTATTGTAATTTACTTTATAGTGGTCATTAAACACTTCCTGAAAACTTTGCCTAAGGTACTGTTCGTTATGGACAGTGACATAAAGGATGACTGTGGTAAAACCTTAAAAGAGTTTTCCTCGAAACTAAGGGATTCGAGTTTGCAACATGCAATAGCTCTAACGTTTTCAAATGTTGAGCTATCGCTGTGTTTTAGATATGACTATAACGAAAGTTGGTGTAGAATTAGAAAAGGCTTCATCTCAAGTTGCATTTATAGAGAAATAAGCGTGATTTTGAGAATACATATCACACATGCACAATTATACATGTCCGAATGAGACATGCATTATGCTTATTTAAAAAAAAACAACCCCACAGGATTCACAAGACAACACCATGGACAATGCACAATGGTCATATCCACAGAAAGCAGCATATATTTAGAACATCACATAAGAGCGTGAGCTTCAAATCCCTAGGGTCATTTTCTGTTCTACACTTAATTGAGAGTGTTCTGGAAAAATCATTACTATATTAATGATTTAACACAAAGTAACTACCTGCATGTTCCAGGAGGAAAGGAAGATTTGCTTCAAATCAATACCCATATACGCTCATTATAAAGGAGGTAAAGTTATAGTAATTAGGCAGCCACCAATAACTTTTTAATGATCTTTGTTTTTAATTGCATATTATTGGCAACGTGTGTGTACGTTTATACCGAAATTGAAGATAATGTTGAAGGGAGTGGTAGATTAAAGGAAAAGTGAAAGCGCAAGGTTTTTACCTCAGCCATTATGAAACCACTAATTGTCTACTTTTTGCAAAGAAGGCAAAGATTGTGGCTATCATTCTTTTTTCACCTTTTTTTTTTGACAGCCAACAGTGGCCCACAGTGGTTAGGAAGTATTTTCAGTGGAACTTATCACTTCAGAAAGAAAAGAGTAGGGATGAAACCATATGAGGACATTTGAGAGTAAACAGGACGGTGTGCTTCCTGTTCTTCATGAAGTCGCTATAGCTTTTTCATCCTTTGAAGACAGATTTATGAAGTGAAAAATAATGATATTATGAGCACTTTGCAATAACCTAACTATTTGCATTTCTTTAAGCAAGCATAAATTACAGAAAATACTGTATTCCGAACTGTCAAGAGAGCCAAAGACGCAACTATCAAATACTGAAGATAGGGGTGTAGAGCTGTCTTCAAAATATGGCTAGAGTATGACATAGGTAAAGGTTTAGACTTGTGGTATGAGAAAGTTTTGTGAAAAGCAGCATGTTTTTACTAAAATGAAACTTGACAAGCATACATTTACATTTAGAGTGTGACAGAGGTTAAGGTTTAGGCTTCTTCCATCAGAAAGGTTCGTGAGAAGCAGTATGTTTGTTTAAATGTATGTTAATTTGACAAACAAACAACATACGCGCATGTCCGCACAAACACATGCACACAATTAGAGTACCCCAGTAAATATGCAAAGAAAAAAAAACACATTCATTTCTTTGAGCATCTGTAATGAGAGAGAATGATGTCTATAATATCTGTACAACAATATTGGATTTTGCTACAACATTTCTCACGGCTGATCAACAAAAGTCGCTGATGCAGGACGCATGTTCCCCAATTCCCAGGCCAGATGCTTATTTTTAAAATCTAGAGGTATATTTCCATTCTGTTAAAATGTTTCAATTCAAAAACTTCAGTGAAATGATCCCCTTATTCATCTTGCTAATTGCCCAATCCGCTGTATCAACAGTGCCAACTGTTAAAGAATGCATCTGAAGGCAATTATGCATGTTTTGAGAGCCAATTATGATTGCTCTCAGAGCAGCAGTTATGCTACCAGCAAGGGAGTCTTGAGAATTTTTCAATTTAATTACAATATGCTCTTTATTGGATTCAACATGCCAAACACTTACCTTCCCCCTACCTCCTATTCACAGCGTCTGCTATCTCAGCATCCACAGAGGGAGCCATTAACGCAGATAGGAGAATATTATAGCCCCTCTCAGGGGCCACAGTGGGAATGTGTGGAGCGTCCCTGCAGTACAAGGTAGATGGCATCCCCTCATTCGCTCTGCGTGACCACATCTGGCATCGTTGAGTCCAAGTGCGGCAGGTTGGTTAGTACTTTTTCCAGCTTGTACTATGCCTGCATTGGGAAATTGAGTCACCCTGTTCCGCAGCAGGAAACAACTGAGACAAACACTGCAAAGAGTTGCAGTGATCTTTGATCTTTTGTGTATGTATCCCAACACACCACTGTGTGTGTGTGTGTGTGTACAGTGGGCCGCCGTGTTACGAGATCAATCCGTTCCGCGGTTTGGCTCGTCGAATTCACCTTATGACAGGCAATCCAAACCTATGTTATATAGCTAATGCGTTTAGAACCTCAGGTAAAAACATTAAAAATTGCTACCAAAATAGTATAGTAAGTGATACATATATATAATATACATGTATACAATCATAAAGCATCATAAATAAAAAATATAGAAAGGCTCTATTTACTTTTGAGTGGCGCTTGTTATGCCCATATTCCCTAGTAAGGGTAGCATAGACTAGCCTACTTCGTATTTTTTGATTATCTCCAGCTTTGTTTCCATATAAATTATCATCATCTTCTTCTCTCTTTAACATCACTATCAATCTTGGAACTCATGCCTAACCCTTTCAACTTTGAATTTAGCAGTAAAATGCACTATAAATATGGTTTTATAACCACTTGCGATAGAACAAAGCTTTACCATTCCACCATTTTGAAACAAGTGAGGCCGACCAATAGCAGACCAGCATTGTAGTGACGTGTTGCATGGATGCATTTACGGCAACAGAAAATGAGTGCAATTACCTAAAAATGCCTGCAGATGGAGTCAAAACAACACAAATACTCCCATAAAAATACCATAAAAGGGGGACGAAAAAACACAGTATTCCACGTTGCAACGTGAAAAAAACGTAAGCAAGGGACGCTGTAACATGGGGGTGCGCTATATATATATATATATATATATATATATATATATATATATATATATATATATATATATATATATATATATTCTTAAAATTGTGTTTAATCTTTTTTTTATACTAGAACAGCTATATATATATATATATATATATATATATATATATATATATATATATATATATATATATATATATATATATATATATATATATATAGTTTCAAAGAGTAGCAGTTGTCCCCATATTTTGGGGGAAAAAGGCATGGTCCTTACAAATCAAAATTTTGTTTGATTTAAAAAAAAAAAACACTTTACTTTTTTTACTCTCTTCTTGCAAAGCACATTGAAGTTGTATGGTGATTCTTCACAACTTTATACAATCGAGCTGAAATCATTCTTGATTGAATTAAATCATTTTGAATTTGGGAAACCCAAAGTCGGAATCAAATTGTGAGACAGTCACACATTCCCACCTGTAGTTTTTGGAAATCAAAATATTAAGTATTGTCCAGTTAGTCTTTTAGTCAGTAAAACTTGACCACTTACTAGCAAATTTTACAACTAACTCCGACATGTTTGTTTTGATCTCGCAGGTCACGCTTTCTTGTTTTTACCCAAAATCTAGTCACGAGATTTCATCTGATTTGGTTATAGAAAAAAAAAGCCTCCAACATCAACTCAGAAATTGTATTAGTATCAGGGACAAGTCAAGTAATACACAATCAGGCAGCATTGAGCCAAAACAAAACCCTTCAGAAGATCAAAAGGAATAAATGACACATTGAAGCTGAGCACTTTTCTACAAAAATTACCATTACATCAAATCTATGAATAAAATGACGGAGGCCAGATGAAAGTTAATTCTACTTCATAATTTTATTGTGACATTTGTCAATATCCTTTGTTGGTTTTTACTCACGTCTTGATACAGTTTGAACCTTACATTTTGTCCTTTTTGAAGGACAAAGGCCTTTCAGTTGTGTTTGCAACTATTGATGCAAAAAATGATGTCCAAAAAGAGCAACTTTCCCTTAACTACATTTTTAAAATGGATCATTTCACCTGAAATGGCTTCCTTGGAAATGGCAATAGCTGATCTGACAAAGAATATTGCCTCATTTCATAGCTAAACTCACAAAGATTAAAAGTCGTATGTTGCATCCTGTTATAGATGCTAGGGTATATTGTTGACTTGTTTATAGAAATACAGAGCAGAGAAGGTTCCCTCCATGCCACACAAACAATTAACTAAAAATGCACTTGCCACCGGCACTCCTTGAACTACTACATATTTACTACACATATTTACTTCAAACTCAAATCATTAAAGTTTATACAGTATATTAACTCTACTTTTGTCACTTCCCATTCCCATCCATTTGGCGGAAGTCTCATGGAGAGCCACAGTTATATTAGTAACACCCAGAAGTCTAATTAGGGTGAAGCTTGTAGCTGACCAAACATGATAACAATCAGTTTACACTTGAAATTACAATTTATTACTAAAAAAACTATGTAAGAGATTTACAACACTCCGGTGAAGCCTCTTTCCTTCTGTTCCACTCATCTATCTAAGTGTGTGTGTTTCATGAGGTAGAGCGGCACTCCTCTCTTGGTCTATCTAACCAGCGGAAGTTTAGAACTCCTGCCCTCCTGCCCAATGGTTGCGCCGGGAGCCGCTCATGTGTCTTGTTGGAGTGCCCATCCCTACTTTGCAAGTTTTTCATTTATCGCGGGGGAGTTTCTGTCCCCCAAAAATGAGGGATTATTATCAGTCATCAACTCCAAAAATGAGAGATTACTATAGTCATCATTTTATTTCAATTCATGAATGCTAAAAACGTGAGACAAATTTTGACAATTGAGACAATTCAAACTCACAATACATACATGTTTAAGTTGAAGTTTAATCACCAAATAAATTTTAAATGTGTGGAAAAATAAAGATATTTCACAATACTCCCTTAGTAGAAAGTGGATAAATGTTTTAATAATTTTACCTTAGTATGATCACACCCATAAAATACTATACGTGCATCACAAAAATGTTTGCTTTCATGTTCTCCTGATAATATGCACATGTTTTGAAAATTTGAAATTGAGTTGTTTCACATTGCAGGCTGATAATGTGATATGATATTTTATCAAGGTATACAATTGAAAAATGTTTATGTAATTGTGTTAAAAGGTTTCTTTTTTTTTTTTTTTTTTTAATCAGATCTGTGAAGATTGGCTCACCGTATGTTGGTAAAGCCCCACCAGTCGACCAGAAAGAATAAGGAGCATTTAAGATCCACGTTGAGAAAGAGCCACAATGAAATCCTGAAAGGATTGATTTTATATATACCATATTTTTCGGATTATAAAATGTGATATTTTTTTTTCCTCATGTTTTGAGCCCTGCGGTTTATAGTCCAGTGCGGCTTATCTGTGTGTGTGTGTGTGTGTGTGTGTTGTTGTTTTTTTTTTGCTTTGTTTTTTTATTGCTAGCCACCAGAAAACAAATGTGTGTATCTGTTCGAGGTGTCACTTTATGGAACAACTATCAAATAGAACTGAAAAGATATGATCGTAAATCAATAGCTGTGCTCAAAAAGAGTTAAAATAATATATTATTAAAAATATATATGTCTAAATTTGATAAGAGAGTGTATAAAATTTGGGGTAGATTTGTGATGTGTAAATTTTATATACAGCACAAAGTATATGTGATTTTCTGTATGTATTTATGATTGTACAGTATATGAATGATCTAGAATGTGTTATTACGTTCACTAAAATGAACTAAAATATCAAACAAAGGGAGACAAAAAAAGATGCTATTGAAGTATTGATTTTGATCTGCTATTTAACTAGCAAATGTCCATCCATCCATCCATTTTCTATGAATATGTTGGGACTAAACATACAGGGATGTTCAGTCTGTTAAGGAGGGGATGTTGCTGTTGGCAGATAATTACAGAAAAAGTAAATAACCAAGAAAATATAAACTTTGTATACCATCTTTTTGCATAACCACCACCCAAAATATTGTTTTACCCATAGTTTTCGGCAACATATTTAAAAAGCCATTGTTCGATTAACAGAATGCAGGTTAGACTTCAGCCTCCCTTCTATTCCCTCTGGGATGTTTGTATAAAACTCCGTCAGTTCTCAAGGGGTAGAGGTTGACAGGAGAAGACATCGCTCCGGTCCCCAGGAGATTGGCGAACACAACACATATATTAATGCATTAAATGTGTTGACTGTGTTCAGCCCAGGGACGTGGGAGGGCAGTGGTAGAGAGGAGAGGTTGGGGGAAATGGGAAAAGAGAGGGGGGGGTTAGAGGGTGTGGAAAAACTGTTTTAATGTATGGTGTTGTCTTGTGTAGCGTGTCTGGCAGCAGTGTTGAGGCGCAGGGGGTGGGAATGGAGGAGTGTCGGCCAGATTATAAGGCCTGTTGTGAGAGATGAGGGATGGCTGACTTGTAAACAAGTGACAAACGTCCTGGATGACAATTCCTAATCCATCATAGCCCTGTCAACGGTGACCGGTGAGGTGACGGACAGGACCCAGGAGAAGGGACAGCTGCTGCACGTCAATCTACATCATAATTTCGAATCTGTTTCCAACTGAGCTAAAAATAGACTAACAGAGAGTGAAGTAAACCATTTGCAGACATTTTAAATGACTTTGGTTTATTTATCATGCCAGCAAATTTAGCAATCTGTGTTTAAAATTGTGGACATGGTCTTTGAAGGATCCCCTTTTTATGTCGTCTTTTTTTATTTTTTTACTCTTAATAATGACATCCCTGTACCACATTCTAAAGTGTTTTAATTATTAGTATTTTGGCTATTTTCTGGCTCTAGAGATTAATCGTGCCATCTCAGGCATTATCGCAAACACTGAATTTAACACAAATACCAATAAAGAACTATATATATATATATATATATATATGCTGTTATAGGAAGTCTATATACGTGTGGGGTGATCATCACGTTAAAGTCATGAATATTATCAGAATAACTCACTTTGACAGAAATTGTCACTATGTCAAGTGTTTGCATGTCATTTTGGAGAGGAGGTTTTAAAGTATCACAAACTTCAGTATTCAGCGATTCTTGCCCAGAGTGCCATGGCACTTTTTGCGCCATAAGAGATCAACAGGGGTGAATTAGAAATCTAATATTTCATTTGGCTGTTTTTATTCTGTTTGGTTAGATGTATTTATTTGTTCCAAATCTTATGTACCTATGTCAGCAACATTCATAGACAAAGAATAATGTATTGTCTTTCATAATATTAAGTAAATTTGTGTCTCTGCCTATTGCTAATCATGTCCTCCCTTGTTTTTGGCCTACTAAAACACCCCAGAGTTCACTATTAAAAACACATTCTATAGAACATTAATACTGTATTTAAATCGGAAGCGGCTGCCCCTAAATAAAGGTAGGCCACACCAAGATTCACACCCTGAAAACCCTGAATTTATCCAGTGTAACCATAGCCTTGGTATTGTTTTCTCTTGTGCTTTATCTAACCTCTCCAAAAGTTGCGACCTGACCCTCCTTCGATTCCACTAAAAATAGTTGATAGAAAAAAAACACCCAATAAAGTTAAAAAAAAAAAAAAAAAATCTAACCTGCTACTTTGGTTAGACCCAACTTCTCAGGTAGCTGAACATGGTAATAAACATAAATAAATCAATAGTAGAAATAAATCACCGTCTGGTCTGGTAGAAGGAGAAAATATTACATGTCCACAGAATAGTGGTCAACAACACTTGCTGGCAAACCAGGTTTGCAAAATATTTTTCTATATAATGTAACATTAAAAACTTTGAATGTGCAAAATATGAAACAATATCGCAAAATCAAATTGACATTGAATAGCAGCTGAGAACAATGTCAAGCCATGTCTAATTTATTTATGTAGCTCTTCACTGAGTCTCAAAAGGCTTCACAAGTGAAAGAATTACAGAGAGTATCATAAATGCATCAACCAAACCAAAACTCAAAACCTCATCTGATGAACTACAAGAAACCTTGAGAAGGGACAACAACTGGGATATCATGTTCACAAACGAATATTGTATATTATCGAGTTAAAGCCCTGCATTAATTAATCTTGTTAACTGCTCACAAGTCCTCATGGGTCAAGGACCTCATCCTTTTCTTTAGGACTATACCTCCTTGCCAAACCGGGATTTCCGATTCGGGGGCATCAATAACAACTTTGATGTGGACGGTATTTTAGAGGCTTGAAGAGAGAACCAAGAGGGAAGAGAAACATACAATGGCCTGACCTTCCTACTGCATCTGCACACATCTCTCTCTCAATGGTCACATTGATGCTGCTCTTTGCCGGCAGCCCTTTTGGAGCCAACTCTGGGCAATGGTACTCAAAGCTTGGGTACCTGCCAACAGACGGGGGAGGACAAATTGATTGCGATCAAGCCAGCTCTTCTTTGCATTTAACCCCCTGCACTTACCAGTTACGTAGTTTTCCTTAAAGCGAGATAGTTTTGTAGTCATCTGTGAAGCAGGCCTATATAGGATTCCTGGTTATTGTTGTTCAGCTTTTTTAACCGGTCGAAACTGTGGTTGAGTGTTTAGCACATCGGCCTCACAGTGCAGAGGGTTCGATTTTGGCTCTAGCCATCTTGTGTGGTCTTAGCATGTTTTCCCGGTGCCTGTGTGGATTTCCTTACACATTCCCATAAATGTGCATGGTAAGTACTTCATTTTAGACACTCTAAATTGCCCTTTGATGTGTTTGTGAGTGTAAGTGGTTGTTCGTTTATGTGTGCCCAACGATTGGTTGACAACCAGTTTTGGGTGTGCGCCACCCACTGCCCGAAGACAGCTGGGAACACCCCCAGCACGCCTGGGACCCTTGTGAGGATAAGTCGCTTGGAAAATGGATCGATAGACCGATGTTTTTTTTAACCTGGTTATTACTGGTATTACTGTAACCTTTTGTTCATGATTTTTTGTTTACTGTTGATTTGGATTTACATTTGACTATTGTAAATAAATAAATATTGTTAATAGACCTCCATTAAATAATAAAAGTCATATTGGCACAGTCTACCAACACTCTGAATAAATATACGTGCCAAGAGTAGTGCCTCATAATGATGAAGGTAAAATCTCTCCAAATCATGCTGTTTTTCACTTGAACTTAATAAATGCAACCCAAGTATAATACACCCAACAAGACAAAATCACAAGGATAACCAACCATTTTTGTTTGACAGAAAGGAAAAAAAAATGTTAGAGTTTGAACAAGAAGAGCTATGAGCAAAATCCACCCCTTTCCTTCCGTTTCCTAAATCTTTTTTTTTTTTTAGCAGCATAGGGCTACACGACAATTTGGTGACCAAAAGTAAATTAGACTTTAGACAAGCTGGAATCAGGTCTGAGTTTTTGCACTTGTGATGTAACGCATCATAATGTGGGTGAATTTGATCATGCAGGTAGATCCTGAGCTTCGCTGACGTGTTGTAAATGGCATCATATTTCTTTCATGACTTCAACAGCTAGTAGGCCGTGTTCACAACCACAAAAATTGCAAATGCCCCTTACTAGCTGCAATAATATCAAAATGAAGAAAATTCCGGACCGCACATTGAACTGGACTTTGAATGTGCATGAAAATAAAGCCCTCAAACTACTATATGGCATAATCACTACTTCTGAAGTTTTTTACAAAACAGTAGTTAGCCAGGTCAATCTTGCATAGCCGCTAAGACAGTGTTTATTATATCGTTCGCACACATACGCATTCACCAATATATTCCCACACGCACGTACACACATGCACATGTCCATGCCCCTCCCCCCCAACACACACACACGCACACCCTCACACAAATGCATTTACTCCCACTATATACCCCCCATTCCCTTTAGTACTTTCTCTGTCTTAGTCATTCACACAAGGTCACGGCAAGACAAGAGTGGTGAGAAAGAGAGCAAAAGGCAAAATGGGCTGTGTCAACTTAAACAAGAGGGTAATAACAGAAGGGGGGAATCAATAACAACATAAAACTGATTTATTGTGTGTCATAAAACATAAGTAAGTGCTGTGAGATGGAGTAAACTGGAGTCCTGTTAAATCTGTGCAAAAGCTGCATGAAGATGGAACAATGTGAAAAAAGATAGTCAAAGATAAAGGAAGAATTTTAGGATAGGTAGGATAGGATAGAGACAGGTAATAATGCACAAACTATTGAGAGACTGATATAATAAAATACATGAGATGACACTTCATTGTCATATTAAAGACTCTCTCGAGTGCTCAGCAGAGTGGAAGGTTGGCTCCCATTCATCAACTGGCTAACAGCCACTTGAAAGAAATCACAATTATAATCTGCTCAATATTGTCCCAGGGACGTTTTTGCGAGCATTTATTTTTTCACCATTGATTCTCTACCCCTCATAAATCAGAAATGGTGCACTGCATGTAATGTTTTATGGCCAGAGGATTATAGTGTTATGAAGCTAATGTAGCAGAACCCCTTCGTTTAAACATACACGGCCTCCCTCACTATTGAGACAGTTATTACACAATTGCATGGCCGCACAAACACAAGATACACCGTAAAAGCCACGTGTATCTAGACAACACTATAACTGATGACTGACGTATGTCGCCAGTATGTTATGCAGATTTTGTCAGTAAGGGGAATAGAGTAGTCTACTGTAGTTTTAAATAAGATTATAGATAAAGTTGGGCCCTATAATCTGCATATAAATGACACCCACTGAAATAAATGCATTGGGGAAACAATAATCGGTTACTGACAAGCATGTGTAACACTCCAAGCGCAGTGGAGATGGAGCACAGTGGCCCCAACACCTTCTACAAAAGCTCAATTTGAGGCGAGAAGTAGACCTGGTGTCCAGGCATCAAATCATCATCACATAAACTGGTCTTGACACCAGCTAAAAAGGAGACGGATCATGTGGCTTTGTGGTGCCACAGAAGTTTGTCCCTTGATAGACCCCTTAACTCAAAGCTGGACACCTCTCTTTTTTCTCCCCTCTTCCTCCCATCACCTACACAAACACACGCACAATAGCAGAGAGAGACACACTCACTGACACACAGCCCAACAGAACCAATCCTTTTTGTTCTGGGTTAACAGCTTAACAGGGCCAAATCACAGCAAACACCTTGTGGCTCAAGTATCCTTGTAGTTTAAGTGTTGGTGGAGAGTGAGCATTTGTGTTAGTTTGTGTGCATATAGATAGTAATGATGTGATACAAGCCACAACACCAAAGCAGAGAATTTAGTATTGCGCTCCTTTCCAGCAAGCATAAAGTGTGATGCAGGTACTCAATTCTTCAATTTCAATGTAAACTTTCAATTTAAAGATGGTTTGCATTAATGCATATATATATATATATATATATATATATATATATATATATATATATATATATATATATATATATATATATATATATATATATAAAATAATGATTTTTATTTTTAACATAACTAACGATGCTTCATCCCAATTTTCAAAAACTACCATAATTCCTAAGATAAACTATTTTCCCCAAAAATGAAAGCCAAAAGCAGGGGTGGGTAACTTAAACTTTTTAATTTTTTTCGTTGGACAGTATTCGAGGTCAAGTGACACAGTGGTTAGCGCCTCACTGTTCAGGGACTCAAGTTCAAATCCAGCTCGTTCCAGCTTTCCTGTGTAGGTTCACATGTTCTCCCTGAACCCAAGTGGGTTCTCTCCGGGCATCCTGGCTTCCTCCCATACTCCAAAAACAAGCATGGCAGGTGTATTGGACACACTTAATTGTCCTTGGTTGTGATTGTGTTTGTTAATTGTTGTTTCATCTCTGTGTGCCCTGCAATTGGCTAGCATCCAATTCAGTCTATCCTTGGTCACACAAAAACATTACAATAGCTTTCAAGATGAAAGTGATTTTTGTAGTGGAGCAGGTTGTAAACCATGAGGCTGCTACAAGTTTGGGCTAACTGGATAACGGCCCTTGCACTTTGACCTGGAGGGGAGCCTGTAGCCGACTAACCAGGATAATGAAGAGGTAGAGTTTAAAATCAGCATTTAATTAAACAGCACTCTGTGAAACTCTCCCCAAAACTTGCCCCCTCATCTGCTTTATGTGCAAGCCTCCTTCACTTGCTCGCTCACGCATTCACCCGCAAGCCACACACAGCTCTGTCACAGCAGACACTATACCCGCAGCAAAAATATAACTTCGGGATATAAATATAAGAATTTGTAACAAATACTTGGTTAAAATCTTGAAGTTTAAGTAAAATCGACAAATAAAATAAATATATTACAATGTGACGTAGCTTTCATTTTCTTTTAATATTATTATATTTCTGTAAAATACAACTGTTGAAAAAAACTACCAAATCAGACACATTGTTACTGGGATTTTTTTTTTTTAATAGTGTCATAAAAGGAATTGACAAAGCTCGTCATTTATAAGTTTAGTTGAGCCCAACAGCAACACACTTTAGGAGTCTATGTGACGTATTTTGAAAAGGAAGATGCACTGCTGAGATCCTACGGAAAAGACGTACAATGATTATGGTGTTCGAATTGTTCTTTGCATGATAGCACAGATTCTTTTTTTCTTTTTTTTTTTTAATATTGCAATGAGGTCTCAAAAAAAACAAAAACAATATATATATATATATATATATATATATATATATATATATATATATATATATATATATATATATATATATATATATATATGAAGGCATTTCAAAGAAATCCACTTGTCTTTCAAGAGGTTCTTCTCCTGGAAAATACCTGATTTGAATTGAATTGAGGTTAATCTGGCAGTATGGTAGGTCCTTGAGTCATGCCGTATGATATTGTTGTAAAAGCTGTCAATGTCATCCATGTGGATAATGTTTTGGCGACTTTTTGGACAGCTCGGTATCAAACCTTTTAGTTCTTCTATTTGTATTGTAGAATAAGTGAGCTTTTTGTCATTTTTGCTTGCTAAACAGCTCCAAAAGAAAAAACAAAACACAAGAAAGACCAGTTCATTCATGCAATCACTTTGCATTTGCTGCTCCCAGAACTCCTGAATGATGCACAGCTTAAAGCAACCTCAGGGGGAGCATACGAGCCTATTTTACTACCATAGACCAACAATTCATCTTCTGTGATCTGTGTTATCGAAATAATGATATCAATGTGAATACTGTTATTTGAGGGACAACAAATGGAACCTTGATAAGATCCAGGGTTTACTGTCTAAGGGGGACAAACATGATAGTGATGAAATAAATGTAGCTCATAGCACGACGTTGTAATTCAATCTTTAGCTAAGATCTTTACAGGCCAGCCAGGGCCTCCGCCATCGGTTGCACGCTGCCACCAGAGCTCCTCATCCGGCAGATAAATTCACATGACAGTCTGCGAAATGCTCCCATAACCAGTGACACGGGATGATTTCCCGCCTCTGACAAGCCCCAGTATTGAGTATGATAACACTTACTTTGTCTTCATCCTTGGCTGGAGTATAATATCAATCCGTTTGATGATCCAACAAAGCGAGTGGAGCACTTGTGTATCAATCTTCATACATCGCTGCCTAGTGTCTAACAAAGAACCCAGAATGGGATCATTCAATCACTGCGGGCCTGCGCTGCTCTCGCTCTACTTGGCCTTCTCTACAGCTCAAGCGTTTCATTCCTTGTCAGCATCTCTCCTATTTTTCATCCTTTTTCTTTTCCCTGTCTGTCCTGCTCACTTGTGGTGGATAAAGACACAAATAACAAATGATCATATCATTGGATGTCCATCATAAGTAAATGTGACACTGGCAACTAGAAATAGAAAAACCGGTAGGGAGTAAAAAACCCAACACACTTTCTGTTTCCTGACATCACGGCCGTACCTGTGCCTTTACGTATTCACTATATTGCCGCCAATCAGTCTTTTTGAAATAAATTTTCATATTTCTATGGATGGAAAATCATACATTATGCCAGTGTTTCCCAAATATTTTTTGTAAAAGCCCTCCAAGAAAAGGAAAACTATTTTGCACCGGTGACTATGAGAATATTACCTATGAAATTAACATAAGTATTCCTAAAATTGTGTTTTTAGGAATACTCAACATTGAAATTGTTAACAATTTAAATCAACTTTCTTCAAATGGTAATGTTACATTTGACAGGGTTTATACAGGTTATGGTTTATTCTGAATCGGAAAAAAAATCTTAAAGTTCACTAAGGTGCCAGAATTAAAAAAAAAATAACACACACACACACACACACACACACACACATATATATATATATATATATATATATATATATATATATATATATATATATATATATATATATATATATATATATATATATATATATACAGTATATATATATATATATATATATATATATACAGTATATATATATATATATATATATATATATATATATATATATATATATATATATATATATATATATATATATATATATATTATTATATGTAACCAGGTGAACTGGCTTTTTACTGTTGGCCAGCATCTCTGCCTAACAGAGGGGGTGCTGTCCCTTTGGGAACAGCGGTCACGGAAATACCGCGCAAGTAGCGCGCATGAGACCCAGGCCAGGAAGTTATGGCGTTATATTTGTGCCACAATTACGCACGCGCGGAAAAAAAAATTGAGCGGAGAAAATCAAACTGAGCGAGCGAAAACAGATTTTGAGAGCAAGAAAAAAACTATTGAGCGTGTAATGATAAGAGTTTGAGCGCGCGCCGATGGAGTTTGAACACAGAAAAAGAAATTGCTCGCTCAAAATTCCTCTTTGCTCGCTCGGGATAGCCCTCTCTCGCTCAACATCTCGCTCTCGCTCGCGATACTCCTCTCTCCCTCGCTCAACATCGTGTTTGCTCAACATTGAGCTCTCGCTCACTCGAGTCGTCCTCTGCGCTCGCTCAGTTCTGCTCACGCATTACGTTTGTGCCACAAAACCAGCCAATCAGAGCTTGTAAAAGCACTTTGATTGACACAGCTTAGTATCCAATGAGATTGCTTGTACGCTATCCGTTGACGCACTCTCGTTTGCCCTGTGTTCACCCGAAAAGGGCAAACGAGTGTGCGTCAACACGGACTTGGGCTGGAGAATTACTTTTAATATTATTATTATTACTGTATTGTATCATTTGACAGAAATACCTTGTTAGTTTTTGTACTTTAATAATATAAGCCCACCCCTCCCGCCCACGTCGATGTGACACACTCTCGTTTGCTCGTTCCGGGTGAACACAACAAGCAATCTCATTGGATACCAAGCTGTCAATCAATGTGCTTTTACAAGCTCTGATTGGCTGGTTTTGTGGCACAAACGTAACGCGTGAGCAGAACTGAGCGAGCGCAGAGGACGACTCGAGCGAGCGAGAGCTCGATGTTGAGCAAAAGCGATGTTGAGCGAGGGAGGGAGGAGTATCGCGAGCGAGAGCGAGATGTTGAGCGCGAGAATGCTATTGCGAGCGAGCAAAAAGGAATTTTGAGCGAGCAATTTCTTTTTCTGTGTTCAAACTTCATCGGCGCGCGGTCAAACTCTTATCATTACGCGCTCAATAGTTTTTTTCTTGCTCTCAAAATCTGTTTTCGCTCGCTCAGTTTGATTTTCTCCGCTCAATTTTTTTTTCCGCGCGTGCGTAATTGTGGCACAAATATAACGCCATAGGAAGTAGAGTAAAATACCCGCGAAGACTGACGGTCTTGGAGGCATCGCGTTAAGTGGACGTTCCGTCTCGTGATTCCAATCGTGCCTCGATAGAATTTAAGGTAACAAATACAGTCAATTACAATATGTTCAATAAGACGACGAATCTTTGAAAATAGCGTGTTATGGAAATGACGTTTTTACAGTGGAAGCTGGTCTGGAGAGGTTTACTGTTTTGCTGCTGAGCGTGGGTGTATGCCGCGGCGCAGCGTAAGTAATTTCAAACCGTAAAATGTCGTGTAGAGTCGCAGTAGGTTTGTTTAAAGTTAACGTGTCACTGTTCATACTGTTCAGAGGGGAGATTGTCCGTCGCCTTCTGAGTGCACCCGTGAACATTGGAGAAAATATTAAGTAAGTGTATTGAACAGTTCAGTTTGTTTGTCATACATGTGACCATTGAAGCCCAGTGGCTTGAATTGTTTTGTGTTTTTTTCTTTGTTCAGCAAGCCACTACTGTTGTCTATTTGGTAAAAAAATCTAATCTCGGTGTTTGTAAATTAATGCTGTGCATATTCCGTGTGCAGTCGGGGAATAAAGCCCACATAAAATAAAGTGTGTGCACGGTCTTAATTCTCACCTGGCCACACACACACACACACACACACACACATATATATATATATATATATATATATATATATATATATATATATATATATATATATATATATATATATATATATATATATATATCTTTGAAAATAGCGATATATATATATATATATAAGTACCGATATATATAAGTACCGATATATAAGTATATACCGATATATATATATATATATATATATATATATATATATATATATATATATATATATATATATATATATATATATATATATATCGGTACTTTTTCAAACGTGAAACATTTTTGACGAAATGAATTGTTTGAGGCTGAAAAAAAGAATAAATAACAATATATGAAAAATGATCTGGAACATTGACACCAACATCTTACATATTTTAACCAAAAGAAAATCTAATCTAACATTAATTATTAATCACATTCATTATTAATGTGATTTATAAAAAAAATGTTGACAGCAATTGAAAAAGTTTCAGAATTTCCTCCACATTTTCAAAGGGGTTTTTATTATACTAACATACTTCATCACAATAAAAAACTAGTTGGTTGTTCACATGGGCAGTTTTATTCATACACACACATTCTCATTGTTTAAATGTGTTTTACAAATAAATGTAATCAAGTTTGTGCAAAATGTTTGAGTAATATCTCAAAGCCTGATCCAAAACGGCCTCCTATAACCAAAAGTACACTCACACTTATTATCTCTGTTAGATGTGAAATCATGAATATAATATTACTCACGCACAAATAAAAGTTACACTCTGAAGGAAATCGTAATCCTTTCTCAACTTACTTGATATTTGGTTTAAAAAATGTTCTGCACTTGGTTTCTTACAACGTGAAGTCTACGGTGATGCTGTGCTCTTCCAATGAAATATAACTCAATCAGCAGCCACCAAGCAATCAACTTTTACTTGTCAGTTTTGATATATCCAATCATAGCTTTGGGTTGTTTTGTGATGTCTAATGTGGTGTGAAAATGGGCTTCTCATATGCTTTATTGTCTCCCCCGCTCTTTTTTTGCCTTCATCGACAAAAAAAATGTGTCCGCACTTTTGTGAAATAAAACCTCAGAGGGTGTGAAGGGGAATGGGGAGAATGAGTGGTGGGGGGGTTGGGGGAAGAAGCAATGAAATTTGACCCGTTTAAAACTGTATCATTTTCTGACCATACCTTAGGGCACTCGCCGTTTATCGGTGGGGCTGGAGAAGCAGAGATCACCGGACTGGTAATTGTTTCCTCTAAATCTGCTGAGCTCTGAGGAACACTGAGCGCAGTTTTTCATCAGACAGAGAATGAGAAGCTAAGTGGACAATACGAAGAAAAGCAAAAAATGCTTTAGTCCACAATTGTTGGTTTTTATCACTTTGCCAAACAAGTGAGCGCGGCCGATTGCCTTCCACACAGCATTATTATAAACTCAGCCTGTGTCACATGTTCACAGAAGAAATACTGACTTTATTTTGAGGCACTACAAGGCCTCCAAGAGCCTCTCTGTGTGAGAAAACCATACATGACTTACATGTGAGACAAAAAATCTGAGCGAATGAAAAACCACTGACGACAAGGCCAGAGTCTTTCATGTAGCTTAAGTGTGTGACATTCTTTTCATACTATGAAAGGACTACTATATATATATATATATATATATATATATATATATATATATATATATATATATATATATATATATATATGAACACAACAAAGCATTGGCGAATCACTTGGACCAATTTGTCTTCATCACCACCTCAATATAAACACTAAATGATTTATCTAAAACTGTGCGTTTACCCACTTTATTTTCATTATGTTTGCAGCTATCTTAGAGTTTTAGACTCTGTGCGTGCATTTAGCTTTGAAAGTCTAAAATTTAGTGGCGTGGTATTGGCTCATTTTTCATATCCATTGTTGATGTGTCAGGGTGTCATAGCTGTTCCACAGAGCTGTTAGATCAGTCCAAATGTATAAATCATTCAGGATCTGACACACTCATTTAATTTAGGGGACCTGGCGCAGCAGCAGCACTATTAATGAAAAATCCCTGCACAGTTTGCTGAGTGGGAACATTCACCTTTTTTTTTTGCTTTATTTCTATTAACATAGATATTTTGTATCATTTCCCTCAGTAGCTTGTTGGCAGCCAACCTGGCTGTCTGTCATTTATCATCATACGTTATGTTTGTCAATCTGTTGAATTCGCTCAGTCACGAGCGCTCACAAAAATCACTTTGCATATTAAGAAAAAGGGGAAAACTCTAGAGAGGTGGGGGTGGGTGAACCTTTCACATTCCTCAATACAGCGGTGGTTCCAACCCCAGAGTCTGTGTTATTGTTTTCCATCTGTGAAATAAAGTAACAGGTACTTAATGTACCAAAAACAATTTGTACAGCAGTTCTTTTTCCCCATCGAAAGCGTGCAGTGCTCGCTGAGGGCTCCCCTTATCTCAGCAAGGCTAATCCATTTTCACACTGCGCTCCGGCGCTCTCATTTTACAGCTGAGGAGCTCTCCGGCTCCACGCTGGGCTTGAAATGGGACCCCAGTCACCGAGGCCCCTTGGAGTTTGCGTAGGTAAGTGTGCAGAACAAATGCTGAAAAAGTCTTTAAAAAGTTAAAGGGACTAGTTTGGCATTTCATCCCACCTTCTCGGCGGGTTCTACACCTGATCCCTTGCATTTTACCTTTTTCTAGTGGGAGCTCTTGGGCTTGAACAGTTTGTTAAGGAGAAGAATGCAGAATGCCAAAAGAGGGGTGAAACACACCGTTTGGCCATTTGCCAAAAAATTCATTTCTCAATATTTTTAATGGACAAAAATGTACAGCAATGCCTTTTATTTATAGATCATTTAAATAAGTAGCAGTAGCACAAGCAAATACACATATACACACCGTGTATAATGTAGATACCATAATCCCCCAAATATAGGACACACCTGTGTACAAGACACACCCTTAATTTGGGAATCAAATTCTGGTATTTTCTATGTTGTACAAGATCCACCAACTTTTTGGCAACAATTTAAAAACTATAGCAAAATAGAATGAATCCCAACATCTTACACTCTTTTGATTTTCTTGTGTTTATATCCTTAAGTTATATATTTGTTGCGATTTAGTGTGTATAAGATTTCCGACAATGTAAGCAGTTATCGAACGCAACACCCGTGTTGCGGTGAATGCTCTCAAGGCAGTTTTTTATCCTTCTCACGATGCAGTTTGAGTTCATTTTGCCATAAATACCCAGCGTTGTGCAGCATCGGTGTTTCACCACGTTCATGATCGTGTGTATATGACAAAAGACTGCAATTAATAGAGTCAAATGGAATACCTTTCCATGTGCTCTTGGTGCAGACAGGGTCCATACCTTAATTGCCACTCTTAATTTAATTAGTGGAGACATCATGCTTTTTACATGATTATTTCTGTGTTAGTAATATTCCTGTGTGTGAACAAGGATAGACTGAGACGCCGGTTCTCTCTGCTCGCTTAATTTTTTTAAAATGATGCCGTATGAACCTCAGTTTACACGAGATGATGTTAGCTGCAAAAGGCACTGGCTGCTAACAGCCAACTAACATCCGCCCTCTCGATAGTACAGTTACAATAATTATTGTAAGTATGAATACATATAAACATGCACGACTGAGCGTCAAAACTCGGCTTATGTGACTGACAGACCAATCTTCCCTGAATGGTGTCGAATAAAAAAAAAAAAAAAAAATCTAACTTTTAAGTTACTGTTTTTAGGACGCACCCATGAACCTCAGCAAACACAAGATGCTGTTCGCTGCAACCAGCAGTGGCTGCTGACAGCCTGAGCGTCAAAACACGTCTTGACCCATTGGAAGGAAGCCTCGAGGACAAGCCAGGATACATTGAAGAGACTATGTCCCTCAGCTAGTCTGGGAACGCTTGGGGTTAACCCTGGTGGAGCTGGACGAAGTGGCTGGGGAGGGTAAAGTCTGGGCTTTCCTTTTCAAGCTGCTGCACCCGTGCCCCTACCCCAGATAAGTAGCAGACGATGGATGGATGGATTGATGGGTATAAAAAAAATAAATAATTACAAACAGAATGATATGGGAATTGAAATCAACAGTGCATTAACAATAACAGTCATCACTACATACATCAACACATAATACATGGTAGTGCATGGAAAGAATGTACTGCATAACTAATCTTTTGGCCTAAACCTTCTGAATGTTGCTGCATTGTTTTACAGAAATACATTATCTATCTATCTATCTATCTATCTATCTATCTATCTATCTATCTATCTATCTATCTATCTATCTATCTATCTATCTATCTATCTATCTATCTATCTATCTATCTATCTATCTATCTATCTATCTATCTATCTATATGAAACCAGGCTGCACAAGACAGTTTGATATGCTATGCAATAGTTTCTAAAAAGGACAGTGTTTACATACCCCCCCCCCCCTCAAAAAAAAAGAAGAAACTGTCCAATTGCTAAACAGTGAATATGTGTATCTTAAATCTGTTCAAATTTGCTGTTTGTGACTGACAGGTGCCAAAGTCAAGTGACTGGATAAACTATCATTTCTTCTTCCCAGCCACAACAGTGACTTTATTTTTTGTTTTAAATGGGGTATCTGATATTTGTCCTTCGGAAGAGAGGCCCCCTCATGAAATGACCTATCATCTTGAAACTAATATATCTTGAAACTAATATATAAACATTCCATATAACCTCTACAACAGGCCCAAAGCGAGATGGTGGCCAAATTCGCCCCTTGTCACGCAGAATAAATCAACAGATAAGGGAAACATTTGGAAACGAATTTTTCTGTTATGTTTACATGCACGCAGTTTTCTTAGACCCCTACCTAACCCTAACTGATGTAAATCTAACTACAAAATGTTGGTCCTTCCATGCAATGTCCGTTTACCCAGAGATTGGATATCTCTCTTATTATTAGTATTTAACAATTAAGGTTTGCTTTGAGACACTACAATACTGACTGCTATTATTTTAAGGACAAGACAACTAATTATCGGTGTAAACACCCTTGTTTCATACCCCTGCGATTAACCTACAAAAAACAACACCTCCAAAAAATTAGAAAGTTGCTTCTCAAATTAGGCAAATGATTCTCAAAACTGCTTGAAAAACATGCAATTCATTTGATTTCTCATATGCTTGGCTGTCACTAAGATAAATGTATTTTAGATTTGTTTGAACACAGGCCACTCACTGAATAAAACATGAATATGAAAAAGTTGCAAAAAATTATAGTCTCTTTAAAGAATATTTCAAAAGCTCAATTTCAGCAACAAAACAGGTAACATTTGGTAAGGCTTTTGAAGAAAGTCACGGACTCACGCCGTACATTTGTATAAGCGAATGCACAAACTTTATTGAATTAACCCCTCTAACCCAAACAACTGTAATGGAGAACATGAAAAATACCCTTGCTCAAGCTCTCTTTTCTATCTTCTTGCTCCCCCCAGCACACACACACGCACAATACAGATCTTTAGCCTGACCACCCCAAAGCTAATACATTTGACTCTGAAGGTCATCCATAGTTCACTATGTTAGCTTGAAAGAAACACTCTTTTTGTCAAGATGAAAAGATGAGGAAATCAAACAATCAAAAAAGCTACAACACGGAGGAAAGTGTAAGCACTTTTTTCTTCAATTGGTCATGTTTTCATTGTGCTTTTTTGTTGTTGTGTTTTTACGAAAATTTTATAATGGGTCATCAGCATAATCCAGCTCCTGTTGCACATATGACTTGTGTAATTGTAATCACTTCTTTTTCTTCTCTTAGAGGAGACCATGCAGTCTATTTTGATGGGCTCACCACTGGGGCCAGTTGTTTACATTAAGATGAACCGGATTCTTTCACTCCCTCATTTGGAGTGATTTAACGTTTGCTTTCCCATCCATGTAACAAATGCTGAGGGAGGCCAGGCTTGAGTGCATTTCAATGGGATGCCGAGTGACTAGGGGAAGGGATTCATAATCACTGGCGAGATGACAGGTGGATCAAATTTCTAAACGTTTTGTGTGAGCGGTGACAGGCTATCAGTCAGTGCAACGATGGTGTTTTCTTAACCCCGAAGTTGCATGAAGCAGAACGAGGTGGCACAGCATAGGATTAAGGGGCATATTTTTAAAGGATCACAGAAATTGAGAGGACGAACAGAAGAGGTGTGTTTCATCCAGAGTTGAAAAGTTTGTTGTTCTTTATTCGACACTTAACGAACCCCGCAAACCTGATGAAATTATGAAACTTTTCAAGAACGCATGCTTGAATAACTCAACCACAAAGCTGGAAGCAAATGTGGTACTGACACTAAGGAGGACATTGGGCTTCTCATCCTGGTACTCATGTTAGCAACCCACAAATAACCATAACAACAAAACATCACAGTACGTTCACCCTTGCGTATTATGTGTTATAATTTAAAAACTTTGAACTATTTAATTTGTGGATTGATAGTTGTTTAAATGTGTTTCAAAAATAATCTGGTCTGTCGTGGTGAGGACAGAGCTGAGCTGAAAGGCGAAGCTTTCTGTTTACCGGTCGATCTGCGTTCCTACCCTCACCTATGGTTACGAACTGTGGGTCATGACCGAAAGAACGAGATCCTGGATACAAGTGACCGAAATGAGTTTCCTCTGCAGGGTTTTGAGGCTCTCCCTTAGAGATAGGGTGAGAAGCTCGGTCATCCGGGAGGGACTCTTGTGTTGAGCCGCTGCTCCTCTGCGTTGAGTGGAACCAGTTGAGGTGGCTCGGGCATCTGGTTAGGATGCCTCCTGGATGCCTCCCATGGGAGGTGTTCCGGGCATGCCCCACTGGGGGAGGCTCCGGGGTCAACCCAGGACACTCTGGCGAGACTATGTCTCTCAGCATACTATAAAAAAAAAGGTTTATTTTAGTCATTTAATAAAGTGAGACTAAGATTCATAATCAAACAGAAAACCCTTTCCTAAATTGTATACAGTTTAGTTTGTTTTTTACGTGTGTGCAGTATTTTGATCATCTTTGTTTGTGATCATCTTTTTCTTCCACATCATTCTCGCAGTATTTTCTCCAAGGGATGCCACAATCCTGGTTTTGAGGTAATTAAGTGGTCATGCCATGTTGAACTTTGACATGTTGTCAGCATCTGGGTGAAATTTCAGATGCCTAGTGTCTTCTTTCAGTGCTGTCCCTTTGAAGTAAATTGCCTTTGATTGTAAAGATCAGAGGATTGAACAAAATACTGCACAAGGGTTAAATAGCACTGATATTGTAAATGTACATGCTGATGATGCCTTTTGTGAATCAAAGGTTCGATTCTCTACCAAAGGCCTGATACCCAGTGACTGCCGATTTCCTGCCAGAATAAAAAATGGGTGGTTTGTGTGAAGGAAGGGCATCTTGTGTGAAAACTGAGGAATTAATACAAGTAACTCATTGTGGAGATCCCAAGTCAAAATTCACATTAACAAATATGTACTTACAATACATCCATACTTTTGGAAATAAACTACTGAAAATAAGTTCTACCCAATATTCTAATTCATTGACACAAACATCTATGTGTATAGAAATATACTGCAAACAGTCAGTTTACACCCTACGGCAGTTTTTCAATTTAGAACTTGAATGATACTAAACAGCTTGAGTCAGAGTGCCGGCACTGATGGTTTAAAACCCTTGCATCAAATCAACTTAGAGCATTGCCATTAGCATGAAGACAAACCACTCTCACGTTTCTAAGTACAGAAGTCCACATTGGGTTACTTTGTCACAATTCACTGCAAGGTTTCCCCCACAATCCATCATTTCAGGATTACGAGACATTTGCACGGCGCAGTCACCTGCTCACTGGGGGTAATAATTGCTATGAAATAGTCTTATTTATGTACAGCTGAAAGGTAAGTGTTCTGATTGACTGTGAATACACTCCAAGGATTTCTGTTTCGTACTGTGTCTAGCCTCTCGGTTCTTCTTTACTCTTCCATGCAGTTTTTTTTTTTTTTTTGCACAACACACTTTTTTTTTTCTTTTTAGTGCTATGGATTTGTTGTCATGAAGGCCTGACAATCATACCGACACCACTGCTAGAAAATGAATTTTTTTCCCCACCCAGTCCTTGATTGACTCTATTTATGGGGTGTAACTCTATCAGAAAACGCCAGTCTCCTGCTCATTCAGTCATCCTTTGTCAGACTTACTGGGGTGGAAACGAAAAAAAAAGAGGGAGAGGAAGTCAAGTTGAGATGTGGATGGGGGTGAGTGCGGGAACAAGAATTGGTGCTCTCAGTTAAAGGTCAGACTGATATGAGTGGTAAGGTTTTATGTTTTAACTCGTCCTCTCTTCTATCTCATGCCACTCCTTATTTAAATACGGCCTTGACAGGTGACAGATAAGCATGACGCTGTCATGCTGTGAGGTCGTACAAAACAAATAGGCGTAGAAATCAGAACTCGACATGCATAGCAACCGCCACATAGCATGAGATGCAACTGACATTATACAAGAGGAATTTGTCTTGGTAACATTGAGAATGATTAGACGACGATTGGCTACGGGAGTGACTGAAAGTGACCTGGGCAATATGGCGTGAAAAAAGCTTGCGCACTATGGATTACTTGAATTGCAAAAGATTCAAAAGTTAATTCCATTTTTTTTTTCCCTAAAAAAACTCACAAAAGGCAGAAGCAGCGTCCACAATGCTACAAGCTTCACATATTCACTTCTATAGCTTATCACTTGGCCGAGCCAGAGGAGCTGTCTACCCTCATTCTCTCATTGGAGAGTGCATGTCAGGACCTATTTGCCACTGGTTACTTTGACAGTGACATCAGTGATGACCTCTTGACACTGTCTGACAGAGAAATGCTTCTGCAATAGTGTTCCATTACAGAAGCGAGAGAGCGTGGACACCAGGCGGATATGTTGAAATGGGAAAATAAGAAAACTGGAAAAGGCATTTAGACCTGTATTTGACCTATCATGTTTCAGTCTTGTGTAGGACGCCTGTATGAATTCAGAATGTGACATATAATGAAAGCCTGTGCGATGTTCTCACTGTCCACTACAGACTGTTACAGCAGAGAGAATTTATTCAATTTAGTCGCTGCCCACTAAGCCATTGGCTTCATTTTCTTCCGATGATGCATAAATGTTCTCTTGGCTGTGCAAGGTCTTACGTTGTAAGTTGTTTTTAGTCTTGTCTAAGGCAAAATGTGGTCTTTTTGACTTTTTTAAAAGAAATAAATAAAAATCCATTTCATTTTAATTGATGATAAGCGAATAAGAAAATGGATGGATTGAATTATATTCATTGCGTTACGCAGATGTGCTAACAGCATATTGATACCCCCACCCCAACACACACATCCTAAAAATACACAGACACACACACACACACACACACACACGTCTTCCATTTTCTCGAGCTGCTTATCCTCACAAAGGCTTGCTGGTGCCTATCCCAGCTGACTTCTGGCAGGAGGCAGAGACACCCTGAACTGGTTTCCACGTACGTACATACATACATACATACATACATACATACATACATACATACATACATACATACATACATACATACATACATACATACATTACATTCAGGCGCATATCACAGCAACTGAAAGGTCGCAAAATGACAAATAAGATGAACTGGTTAAACAATATGATTTTGAGATTTCTCCAAGAATACTCTCCTTAATTTCCTTGATTCCTTCATTCATATATCCCGGCAACACAGAAGTTAAAATTTTCCTCGAAGTGTATGAAAATCAGTGATTAACAAATGACGCACATCACTGGGAAACGTCAGATCATTTGAAATCAGATAATTGAAATTCATTTTTGAACCTTGATTTAAAAATGCATGATGGAAAACCTATAACAAAATATGTTTATGTCTGATTCCAGAATTGGAGAACATTTTACCTCCACCATGAAACGTTGAATAAACCACATACAATATACTAAAACATGGCATTTCTGAGTAAAAGTGTTTTTGTGTTGCTTTTTATCTCTCTGTCTACAATACCGTATTCTTTGTGGTGTGCTGATTACATAACTCACCCATCTATCAGATCACAATTTGCAACACCACAATCTGTGCTGCGATACAAGTAAATTTATGGTCAATATTAGTAAATTTGACAAATAATCTATCATGAACTAGAATGTACATTGTCACTTGGTGCCGCTTTATGTCATGTGACATTAAGTTAGCACCCCTTTATCTGTCCCAAGAGCTCATAAAGTCATATGTCACAAGGTGAAAACTGTTTAGGCTCGTCCTAGGAGGCAGCTTCTGCACATGAGCCAGTTACTGATTCTGGTCTTTGCCCTCCTTATAAATTACATTTATGAAAGCTTCAATTGCCTTATTACCTCGCTACTCCAGCTCCCACAGGATTCACCCCGCGCTTATAATTTTATTTAAATTACCCATGAACCTTAGCCCATGGTGTCAACAGTAAATGTCTTTGTCACACAGTTGAGTGTAGATAATGCCATCTACATTGCCACGGTAATAAGTACAATCATAATGCGTCTCTTAAAATGAACTTCACATGAATAGAGTGAGGTACAAATGATGAAACACGAAAAAAGATACATGTCACTGAGCCAGAACAGACTGTGAAAGCTTGTTTATTCTCATGGCAGCAACACTGGACTATCTTCACCATAGGTGAACACGTGTGTCGACCAGGAAGTTTTTTTCCATACTCCTAATATCTGAGAGAGGCTGACCTCCTTGGACCTCCAAAATTATACAATCCTGTTGTATCATCAAACCAGCTACACCCTAAAGGGAAAAAAAAAAAGAAAAAACTGCTGGAAGCGTAGGAGCCCTCCTATGGTTCTATCATTTCAGACTCGGCATGGAGGCAGTACTTCTGAATCAAACAGAGCTATGACATTTAAAAAGAAAATAACAAAGAAAACACTATGGTACTCTTAAAGTTGTACATTCAAGGTGATCAAGTTTAAGAACCTAAACAATGTTTCCCATCACAGAGCGGGGCCGCACGACGTGAAAGTTGGCACGAGCCTGCAGTTGATTTCTCATGCATTCATAAATCCATTAGTCTAAACTTTTCAGAGTATCAGTTACATTAAGCCTCATTAACTTCTTTTTTCCTGCTTTATATTAGCTAATTAGCTCAGGGGTGGCCACAAATTAATTACCATCTTCTACAGCCTTGTGCAATTGCATTGTGTTTATTTAGTCTCTTCTATTAACTTTTAATCTTCCCACTCGTAAAAACAGGCAATTAACATTTTTTGATAAACAAAAATGATGCCAGCTCAGGGATAATCACCAGCTCTGCATGTCGTCCTTACAAAATTACCCTGACAGTTAATTTGACCCTCGCACCATCCTTAGTCCACACATAGAATAGTTTGCATGTTGCTGAAGAAGCAACTGTGCTTTAATCCTTCCTTGTCACAACCCTACATGTGCGCACCTTTGAATAAATTATAACTTTATGTTTTGTAGTATATCCACGTTTTCATTTCATAAACATATTAATGATATTTTGTAGTTTTTTTTTTAGCGGTGGCGGTGAGCAGTCAACGGCACTACCACAGAAAGTATTGCAGAATTCTTCAATTGACATACATGTATTTCAATAAACTAACACAATGACTGCTTCATTAGCCCATTGATTCATTAATGCAGCCATCATTCTTTTTCATATCCACATAGCACAAACACCAATGATACGAAAGGTAACAGTAATGATAACTCCAGCCATGGTCGAACTCCTGTTAAAGCACTGGTTGGCTATCCGCTTTGATGAAGAGGTCCATTTATATGCTGTCTCAGAGCACAGGGTCATCCTTCTCCATATTCGGTGTATTGACCTGGGTTGTTCCTTTTATTACCAGCAGGTTTTTTTTCTCTTTTTTATTGAAGGATGATTACATTGAATAATGTCAAGTGAGGGCCGAAAAAAAATCGACCAGGATAATGACGTTCCGGAGAGAGGGAAAGTGATGGGGTGGCTGAGGGGGTCGATGGCGGTGCTTGCCCTGTCTTTCTGTGCAGGCTCGCAAATTGAGTCGCATCTTTGCTCATCCATTATTTAAGGACGATTGGACTCTCTTGGCAACTATGGATTTGATAATCATTCCCATGTCCATATTAAATATGTGACATAAATATCACAGTGGGGCTTGTCAATAAGTAACTGCAGCATAAAACAAAGGTGTAAAACAAACTATGTATGGGTCAGGCTGAGATGAGAGCAGATGTTTTTCTCTTTAGAAACACGAAGGCACTGCACTGGAGAGTATTGTTAAATCTCCCCTGACTGCCAAAATGCAGAGAGTAGGCATCCAAAAGATATTATCACAGTCCATTTACTTCATTCACGGTATACTGTGATGAGAGCCAACCAGAGAGATGTATCAAAAAAGTGCAATGCAAGTTAAAAAAAAAAAAAAAAAAATGAAAATAATATCACACAAAATGCAATTTTTAAAAGAGATGATCATATGGACTCTATATATGAAAACATATGATGATCAACATGTTGAAGAATATCATAGCGTGTGCATGTTTTTGTGACACTGAGTGATCGAAGTGAACGCAAATAACCATAATGATGTTACAACATTCCATGTAGACGGTATTAAATACTGAGTGTGAATGGCCTGTTCTTTCTATTGTGTGAAGCTCTTTTGGTGAGAAATGACTTTGTGACAGATCATATGCATTGTATTGATTGCATCTTATGTTGTTCATTTGCACCATAGTCAAACTTCCCAAATGTTTACAGAGCAATATCAAGTACCGTATTTTTCTGAGTACAGGTTGACCTCATTTATAAGTCGATTCCTCCCCTTTTTACTTCAATTTGGGTGAATTTTAAAAAAACGCAATTATAAGTCTACTTTAATCGTTACATAGACCATGGCTGTCCAACTATAACGCATGGTGTGTGTTATTAAAATGACAAAATTACAGTAGCTACATGTAGACACATTTTTCATCGGATATCAAATAACATACTGTTGTACTGTGCAAGGCAATGTGCACCTGTGCGTATACTCAAATGCTGAGACTACTGTTGCAACGATAAAATGAATTAAAGTGTCAATGGTTTATTTTTTAGACACATATGAATATTAATTTTGTCGAAAAGCCCTAGAAGTCATCATCATTATCTGACACAAGAAATAGGTCCCCCCATTTAAATCCAGGTTGTCCTCTCCTATCTTCTCGTCAATTGTTCATACATCCTCGTTACTCTACCACAGCTAGTCCCATACCCATACAATTTGTTTGAAATGGGAGTGCTTGGAGATGATTTGCTTTGCTGTTTTTTCCTCCACCTGTCAATATCTGTGCAGGCTTGCTCAAGTGCACATCCAAGGGCTGAAGGAGACAAGTCAAGCCGTCTTTTCTTTTTCATAATTCAACAAACTATTATCCACGTAGCCTTGCTGTTGACAACAAAGAGCTAATAACGCGACACTTGACAAGTTAAATCTGATGAAAATTAAAGTTGAAATATTTTTTTTTTTCAAATTAAGATCAAGTGGAGTTAAAATTTGCATTACGTCTACCAAACATTGTGTTTTTCAAAAGGCAGGGCAGTTTAATATTTATTTTGAACTTGGAACAAATTAGGTAATTTACATATACAATGTGATTCACTCTAACAATGATTCGGGATACAAACTGCACTTCGTAACAGTGGCGGTCCGTGACTTTCACACGTACGCTTTCTGTGATGTCAGACTCTTGAATAAGTATCCCTCATGTGCACACGTACGTGCTTTTAAATGCCAATAAACCCGCATCAGCCATTAAAACATGTAATTATACATGATGCTGTCAAAACTTCAAAAAACTTTTAAAAGAAATTTCCACAAAATTTTATGGAGTCCAAATTACAAATCACAGTTTAATCTAAGAAGAACATCATTTTAATTATTTACTATTAATTGAATTTGAACCAAACAAAATAACACAAACATATTAAAAATGAAACAAATAAAGAAAAGGCTTGCACTCACCAAAACAAACAGTGATCACAATTGATCAGTCTTTTCAATATTTCCTGATTTTTCTTGACCTCTTAATGCTCTCTTTCTTTTGTTGGTGTTCTCAAAAGTTTTTTAAAAGCACCGTAGCGCATTGAGGAGCTCTCTTTTCCTCGACCTGAGATGTACAATATGGTATATCCACTTGGGTGTCCCCATAGCTTTTTAAAAGCACCGTAGCACATGTGTCCACCCGTGCTTTGGTGTCTCATTGCTGCCTTGGTTGAACAATAGAAGTTTGGAAATCCAATATAGCTCCAAACACCAAATTAATCCTTTGCAAACAAGACGCATTCCCAGCAGAACTATTTGCCACACTCCTGGTAGCCCAGTCAGAAATATGGCCAAGTCAGGACAGGTTAGATCTTATGACTCGAATGGATATTACAGATATCTATTAAGTTATACGGGCCACACTCTTATCCATCTGCACATTGTTGACGTGAATGCCCTAGCGCCTCCGGAAGTAAGCAGATTACATACAGCCTGGCGACAAAAGTTAGCTGAATTCTAATTGACTAAAAACTCCAACGTAAAACTACATCACTGGAAGGAGCGTAACCAAATAGATATGACACAAAAAGAGCAAAATATGGAGAAGAATTTTATAAATTAAAAAAAAAAAAAATAATAATATATATATATATATATATATATATATATATATATATATATATATATATATATATATATATATATATATATATATATATATATATATATATATATATGGTAAAAATGAATTTAAAATGAATACATGTATGTTATATATATGTAGCACTTACTATACTATTTTGGTATGAATTTTTAATATTTGTACAGTATAGTACAATTTTGATGTTTTTACCTGGGTTTCTAAACACATTAGCTGTTTAACATACGTTTGGATTGCCTGCCATACGGTGAACTCGCCTTACGACCCCAACCGTGGAACGGATGAATCTTGTAACAGGGGGGGCCCACTGTATATATATATATATATATATATATATATATATATATATATATATATATATATATATATATATATATATATATATATATATATATATAGAGAGAGAGAGAGAGAGAGAGAGAGAGAGAGAGAGAGAGAGAGAGAGAGATAATCATGTTAAGCCTTGTAAATGACATACTTATTTTGGAGTCAATTTAGTAATATTCAATCACAGATAAGTAGAAAAAATGAGGGAATAAACCTTTTTTTGTATTCTGAGAAATACAGTAGTTTGTTTGTGAACATACAGTCTGTATGTGAATACTGATAAATGACAACCTGATGCTTAGAGGTCACGATTCTCAGAATTTATTGCCAGATTATTTATCAACCAAACAATGATAACCTGCCATAAAATGTTCATTTGTGCACCCACCCACTCTTCAGTGCACCAGCGTACTCGGTTGGGTGGCGCCCTGACGTACCTGTTGCTTGTGACGATCAACGGAGCCTTCAGGGCACGTTGATGTCAGTGTGTTGGTGTCAGATGATTCTAATTGCTTGCTTCCATCTGCTCTGTTTTCTATGCCTACTATTCTCTATAACAGTGGTAAACGTGTTAGTTCATTGTGCTTTTTGTATTTGTTTTTGTAATTGTCACTAAAGAATTGACTGTCACTCTATAGTGAAAGTCTCAAAGGAAGTGTGCCCCTACTTTTTGTGTGTCAAAAAAATGTTGTTTCTTAGTTCTGTAAATGTACTGTATTGTTGTCCATTAACCAGAATAAAAGGCAAAAAATTGCACACAATTAAACTGATTTGAGCTATTTTACAGAAGGGTGCAAAAGTAGGTATACAGTGGTGTCACATCAGTGAAATTGGTGACATGATCAATTGAAATGGTGATAGTTTCTAATAATAATAATAATAATAATTGATCATTTTAAAACATCATGGACCTTATGTTACCATAGTTAATGGTTATGTCAGTTAATTCTTTGCAGCAAAATTAGATATTTAAAAATGGCATTGTTTGTCTACTTTTGTGCAACCTTTTTATATAACTGTGTATATTTAACCTCTATTATAATGCTATGGTTTTGCAACAACATAATATTTTCAGGAAGTATTAGTAAACTAACCTCTGAACCTGATACACCTATATGAAAATGTGTTGTGTCCATGTGGTGTGTGTGTCTATGTGTATGGAGGGGTCTAAGTGCCACATAAATAAGGCATTGGTAGAGCTGATAACAAGGACCAGCTTCTGCCAGGAAGGCAAGCTGTATGTCTCCCCTCTCTACGATGGACGCTTCGTCTCCTGTGATTTTCTCCAGCTGCTGGCCATGAATACTGGCCTATGCACTTGAGATTAAAGCACAACACATGTTTCTCTGGAGGCTAGACTATACATCATCCTCCTGATAACCCATGACAAACACACCCACATATTGTCTCAGAGCAAAGTCTGAATACAGAGGAATGATGTTTAGATGTGTAAAAACATGGGAAGATGTTTGGAGGACACATGCAAGCAGGTGGAGAAAAGAGTGTCCAATCTTATCTGCAACAGTTTATCTTTGCTTGACTGTAATTTTTTGCGTGGCATTTTGCAATGGTATTTTGTCTGTAAAATTAGGATGCATAAACAATGGACAATTTCAAGAGCCATTTAAATCTGTTTCATACAGAAAAGAAAACTCCAAAGACACAAGACCTTTTTTGACTTCTAAAAATGACAGTTGTTTTTTTTTTTTGTTTGTTTGTTTGTTTCTGAAGCAGCCTCCATTGTGCTGGCTGTGTTCGTGCAATACTTCTATATGTGCATCCATATTGTATTGGCCACGAAATCTGCAAATAAAATGTTTAAACCAGATGCCCGATACACCTCAATTGGCTCCTCTCAACACGGAGGAGGAGCGGCTCAATTTTGAGCCCCTTCCGGATGACAAACTCATTTCAGCCATTTGTATCAGGGATCACAATCTTTCAGTCACGACCCACAGCTTGTAGCCATAAGTGAGGATAGGGTCATAGATCATCTGGTAAACCAAGAACTTTGTCTTTTGGCTCGGCTCTTCATTCAATTCGCCAGACCGGTACGTAGTCTGCATCACAGCAAACGATGCACCAATCTACCCATCAAGCTGCGGTTCCATCCTGCACTCACTCGTCGACAAGACCCCGAGATAGTTAAACTTCCCCACATGGGGCAGGAATTCATCGCCCCCCGAGAGTGCAATCCACCAATTTCTAACTGAAACCCAAGGTCTCAGATTTGGATATGCTGAGCTTCATCCCAACCACTTCACACTAGGCTGAGAACCCCTCCAGTGAGGGTTGGAGATCAGTGCCTGAAGATGGGAACAGCACCACACCACCTGCAAAAACCAGTGATGCAATGCTGAGACTCAATCTCCATGCACGAGTTTTCGCCTAGGTGGCCGCCAAAGCCACGTTCCGCATGGCCAGCCGGTACCTGTAAGCTACTTCAGGAGTCGCACAGGCCAAAAAGCCCTAATTTGCCTCCTTCTTAAGGATGACAGCATTACCATTTGTGTCCATAAGTGGCTCTGATCAGCCGTCTCATCACCTGTGGTGCTGATCATGGTCCACCCGCTCTCTGCATCCTAATTTCATTTATATATATATATATATATATATATATATATATATATATATATATATATATATATATATATATATACACACACACACACACACACACACAAAATGCACACACACACACTGGAGACATATACATAAATAAATGGATATAACTCATGATAGCAGTATATAACTTTCAAAGTACATAAATAAAGCTTTTCTCCAAGTAAAAACCACATCCGTTGCTTTAATGAGAGCACCGAGTATAGGTAAGTATCAGTGAAGCAGGGAAAACAAATTCAATAATAATTAACTTGGGTCATCTACTCATCAGCTATGGCTCATAAACCTTGGAGAAAATTTCCCTCAGAACTTTTCCAAGCCTCCAAACCTCCAGCTACCATGAGAGAGATACGCTTCAAAAAAAAAAAAAAAACTTCTGTTTGAGTTCCACAGACAGACCGGTAATGGTGTTGCAACACATTAACCCCGCACAGTTTATGATATGCATGAAACTGTATAATGTGCTTTATTGTGGTAGTAAATTGAAGCTGTAACAGAGCATATTGAAGAACAGCGGATGGACAAAGAGGCAAATTGTGTTTTTTATTTGACTCTAGCTTACATTCAGCTCTGGAAAACCACTCTCTCCTATGTTTAAGTCCTCTATTTTTTACACTTGCCTAGACAAAGAACATTCCCTCAGTGTGTCGGCTTTTTTGTTGTGTGTCGTATCGTTGTGCTCTATGCTGGCTGTCAGCTGGCTGTAAAGCTAATATCGTGGCTGCCTCGGTGGCTGGCAGACCCAATCAGACTCTGGAAGCCCGACTGATTGGACTGACATACTCCATCAAACCCAGTATCAAAGCGTCTCTGACCATACACTGGGGTCTGACTGTTTCGGACATCACAAAGTAGACTAGTCCTGGCTTTTTTTTATTTTTTTTTTCAACAATTGTAATAAAGAACAACAAAGGGCTCTTTCACACATCTCCCCGGAAGTTAGTTTTCAGCTAACTTTTAAAGTCATTCTGGGTTATTCGGTTTTAAAATACACACATCGAAGACTGCTCACTTTATAGCAAAGGTGCTGAATGTTCAACCACATGACAACACTCTTAGAGTTGCTGTGCTGCAACTATGTTTAGTGTTTAGTATAAAAACATGTGGCATCAAGGCTCTTGGCTCAAACAGCTTTTGATACCATCCGCTCAACTTAAAATACCATATTTCCAAATAAAACTGTAGGCATTTAAATCTGGTGCTCATTTTAATCATCTACAGATATTGTAAAAATGAAATGTATGACAGAACATGGCATTTTTGTGGGAAAGATCACCACTCTGCAAGCAACACTGTAATTATGCAGAATAATTAAGGAAGCACACTAAGCTCATGTGTATGTTTTAATCATTTCCATCCGGAGGGAAGAATATAAAAGGTGTGAGAATCAGAGGGTTTATAATGTCAACAGGAAAATGGCCAGAAACAGATTACAGTCTGCATATGCTTCTGGCCATCAGCCACCTTTTATTTAACATTCTTAAATAAATAAATACATTAAAAAACAGAGCAGATTTAAGTTAGCAAACTTCATATTCCATATAGTACACTCAGAGTCTTTTGGGACGAACGACTGAGTTACAGTTTGAGTGTAACGGAGAGAAATCAGAAGCCACACTGTCAGTCTCATGCAGGGTAGATTTGCCAATCCATTCCAAGCTACCTGAAATAAAACATTGGACATACTTCAAGAGTAATGGGTGAGAGGAAGTGAGTGAAACTGAGAAAATATTTACACATTTACAACTGTAGCTTTGACACTTCCCTACTTATGTTGACATGAAACTTTTTCTCAACAGCCACACATGCACATGCTACACATCTACTACATTCAGCATTGTATTATATGCATGCACACTTGGCACAAGTTTAAGCTGCAGTCATTATATATTCATTATATCATTATAGAAGCTCTTAAATACATATTGGGATGTGCCCATTGAGTAAATTATATTCATAATTATTGTAATTATTATATTTTATTATTTTATATATTATTTTAGTTTTTATTTTATTATTATTATAATTATTATATTATAATGATTATATTTTGAACATATCTAATGTAAAAGAATGTGTCTCTTAAAGGCAGTGAAATCAATAGATGATCATAGTGAGTGTCGCTGCAGTTATTAAAAGGTGCATAAAAACTTGTTGGTTTAAAAAAAACTTGCATTGAAGGTCGGTAATCATATGACATCATATTTTAATGACTGATTGCAATCATGAATGCATAAAGATTTTGAAAAAAAAACTTGTGTTGGCGCTCAGTCGAGCTAGTTATCAAATGTTTGCTGAATACCTACAAGCTGTAGATAATTTGAGCAAAGTTTAATCACAAAAACTTGAAATGAAGAAAAAAAAATTACAGAAGTAATCACCGAAAATAAATGAAAATGTATGCTCTATAAAAAGGTGCGGCATTTGTTTTGTTTTTTTGTGACTTGAATCCAACAGTGTGTGAAAAGGCTTACGACACAATTATGCTTTCATTCCTCCTTGTGGCAATTGTTCAGTGACTCTACTGAAGGTGGGATTGAATTAATGATACATCTATTCATTATCATTTTATATAGCCAACACGCAGATTCAGATGTAATACAGCGAGACAAAAAACAAATTAGCAGAAGGCCTAAGGAATATTTTTTATCCTCTTCTCTGTATCCTTGAAGCATATGGCTACCTATTTGCAACAAGAGTTCATTTGCAGATATATAAAGACATCAGCACAGGGACAAATAAAATTATGTAATAAAACTCAACCAATAAGAAATATTGCCAATGGAACATATGGCACTGTCAAAAATGATCACTTTAGACACTCGACAAAATACTGGCGAGTACATTTTCGACACGTTCCACCGAAATGAATTAATTCACTTCATTATAGAGTAGAAAGGTAGCAGTTATAATCGTCTCAATTAGAGCAAAGCAATAAAGGGAGGATAATGTAAACGTGATTTCTTTTAATTTAGCTGCCATCTGTTTATTGCAATTGAACCCACTGTAATATTTAGCTTTTCATTAGCTTGTTTTTCGCTCTGTGAGAGAGTGCAAGCCGGCTGCATTGAGTTTGATGAAAATTGTGGATGACTGATTTACAATCATCACTTGCGCTGAGCCTATAATGGCTGTTGGTGCAGTTTGTTGTGGATCCATTAAAAAAAAAAAAAAAAATCTTCCCGGTTCCGTAGCCTGGAATTCAAACACAATCTCCGCTTGAAATGCACAGTTACTGTACGCAGTAGCGTGAATAGCGCAGGCTTCCAGACCGCCTTTCATCTGGTTTAACTACTAAAACTCTCTCAATAGTTCTCCAGAAGCCTCTCAAGCATATGTCTCCTCATCTGCTTATCTTGGAAAACACTTGGCACAGTAGATGAGGGGCGGATGGAGAGAAGTAAGAGTTGACTCGACTCCCTTCCCTGATGGCCTCACAGGCCCCGCTGCCTGGCTCGGCTGCCGCTTCACACAGAGCGAGCGCTCCCCAACCTGCCATATGGGAGCCATAGCGCGTTTCTTTATCATCCTTCCTTTTATGCCTACTGGTTGTGGTTGGCTTTGTTGTTCAGGAATAATCAAATGTTGATAGCATGGTTCAAATGGACCATTAAGTATGTGAGAATGCTCTGTGGAGATAGAGCAGATAAGAGAGCAGGAGCCAGGCAGTCTGCCACGTTCAATAGCCAGCCTAGTGGTGGTGCTAATTTGATTATAATATAGTCATCTCCGAAGATTAGAGCTATTCAATTACATATTCTAATTAACCTGAAGTATTAGGCAAATGATGCTAATTACAAATATCCTCTAGAGAGCAGGCTGGTTGAAAGGCTCAGCTCATGACGGATACTTCAGCGCACTGTCTCGTAACAACATGTGCTATATCATAGACTTGGCGATTATTAAATTCCTGGGTAATTTACCACAAGCCCATTTGTTTAATGGCATTTGCATTTTGTTTGAAATTGTAATAAACATGTGCACTCACTCTTAACTTCACAGAGAAAGTAGACTCTTGGGGTAGCTTAGTACTTTCTGTTTACACAGCTCCACAGAACATTCTCTTTCTCTCTCTCACACACGCACGCACAAACACACAAACTGCCAGGCCCATTAAACACAAAGTCTTTTGACTGAGCGGGATACAACAACATTATCTACATCATCTGCATGTCCATGTACATATTAAAATTTGGGGAAATTCATCATAACCATAATTAGTCAAATTCAAACGTGTATGATGACATTTAGTTTAAACCTTTATTTGTATCTATTGTTTTGGCCTGGGTGTGCAGATTTTTAAACGTATGTTTGGGTGTGTGCAAAAGGGTGGACGAATTGTCGTGTGCGAAATCATGAAATCATCATTTTTGACAAAGGTTAGAGGAAAAGCAAACCTATCATGGCTGAGAACATGTAGGTGCCTTCAGTGATTACTTTATATTCATAGTTTTTCCACTGCAAGGTCCCGCATATGTCATGTGCATAATGCCTGCCCTCAGCATGGCATTATATTCACTCCAAGCAACGTGTTTCAATAAGGCAATTTTCTTACTGCCTAAAAACATCAGCACAGCGCCATTCTCAACAAGGACACAGTATGACATGTTATCCAAACATTTGTCCGCAGGACACAACGTTACTTTATTAAAGGGAAAATAGGATTTTGCAAATGTTTTGACATGCAGGCAGAGGAGTGGCGATGAGGGTGGTCGAGGTTAAGGGGGGGGGGTGATAAAAAAATGTGGGTGATACAACTCCTTGGCATTGAATCGCTTTTTCAAAAAATATATGCCACTAAAGATTTATCAAGATGTGATTGTCAAGCGGTTGCTTCATGCCTGGAGGGAAGGAGCGTCCTGAAGAAGGCGTCAACGCTTTAGACTTGGTTCCTGCATTTGAAATCCTTCTTGTCCCAAAGTCCAGACTGAAACTCAATTAGACAACAGGAGATTGTGTTGGCCCATGAAGTTTGATCTTCAATTAAAATAATTTTGTTTATGCCTATTTGACCCCAAAGAGTACAAAAAATCTCGCTTTCATTTCTAACCGAAGCATATGAAAAAATAGCTTTGGTGGCTAAAAACTGTAAATCCTCGTTAGAAGTCATGGGAGAACATTGTCATTAGTAACCTTAACCCTAATGTGTTACACTGTCTCCTCTAAAAGTACTAACACACAAAAAAATGCATTTCTTTGGTTTTGATGGATGACGTTTAGGTTTTGGATAAGATGATGAATATGGGACAACATTTCAGAATACCTTTTTTTTTCATATGTATGTGCACGTAAATATGTTAGTATATCTCAGGACAGAGTACCTTCTGGTTGAAGCAACCCACTAGGCAGACATTATTAAATTAACTTAAAGTTAATGACTTGGTCTGCGATTGACTGGCAACCTTGCCTACTGTCCGAAGACTGCTGGAACAGACACCAGCAAGCAAGTGACCCAAGTGAGGACAAGCGACCACAGATAATGGATGGATACGTAGATGGATAAAATATTTGGTGGCATAACCCTTGGTTGTAATAACAGCATCACGCATGCAACTCATTGACTTTGCCAGATCGCTGTATTCTTCATTTGAAATGCTTTTCCAGGCCTTTACTGCAGTTCTTGTTCTCCATTCAGTCTCAGTCTTCAGTATAAAACCTTCCAAACTTTCTCTAAATCGGTATACCAATAATCATCCGTATTGGTCAGAATTTGACGAATCGATTGGTTTATGTTACCAAAAGGTTACAGGTCCACCCACTAGCTTGGTCGTATTTTTAACCAGTCCATTTTAAAAGTGTACAAAGACACTCATATATGTACTACTAGCAGTCTAGTTGTATACCCTTTAATTTAGTGGTTTATACCTAAAAGGACACTTTTTTTATATCGACCTATTCCCAGCAGTTGTATGCCTCTAGTCCACAGTTCAGTTTACAGGTTCATATTAAAGGACACATTTATACACTTTACGGTTTGAGAGAGTTAAGCGAAATCTCGTTGCCTTGTACTGGTGAAGGCAGTTTTTAATTCATGAATCCAATGGGTATGATTGGTCTCACAAACAATTTTCAGCTATGTATGATGATGACGATCCCATTAAAAATAATTACAGTGTTTGGTAGAGTTTAAATCTGTCATGTTGCAACATGGTGGCGAGAAACGTTGAAGGTGTGAACCCAAATACAGGGAGGCAGGGTGTGCTCAAAAACAATCATTTAATTTGACAAGGATGAAAAATAAAGAAAGATAAAAACTGCATCCAAACAAAATTACCAAAACCGTTGAATACAGGCTCCAATGAACACGGTAATAAAACTCACAGAGACTGTTACATCAACGCCAACGATGACCTGAGAAGAACTAAAAGAAAACAGGAAACTAAATAATGATGAACACCAAGGCAAGACACAATTGGAGCATGAATCTTATTGGCCACTGCGAGTGAAGCAGGATGACAAGGACAGGTGGAAGCAATCACACGAACAAGACACAGACACAAGGGGACCACGAACAACCAAGAAAACATGAACAACCAAGAACACAAGCTCAAACCCAAGACATGAAAGGAACACAAAAAAACAACCTAAACCTAGATGTGAAAGTGATTTAAAAAAGGAAAAGAAACATCCCCAAACTTAACAAAATGATTGCTACAGGCTGCTCTCTTGTTTGTGTACTTGTTTACTACTTGTTTGTATATCAGGTGTCACCAACTTGGTGCCTGCAGGCACCATATAGCCCCCAAAGATTACAGGAGTAGCCAGCAAATATGTTCTGCGAATTGCTTACAAGAGATAGAACATTGGTGATTTTTTATTAATTTTAAAAATGATGATACGTATATAACAATTACATTACAAATTACACTTGATTGTGAAAAATAATTAACATGATCAGTGTCTTCACATAAACTAGGAGCCATTCGCATTACACAGTACCAAAGAAGTAGCTCTCAGTTTCATAACGGTTGGTGACTCCTGTGGTTGGGTCAGTCCTTATGTCCTGTACCGGGCCCATATAAGGGACTGTTACTCCTAAATGTAATATATTATTGGAACTTGTTACGTTTGTAATGTGTTACCAATAGCACTTTCATTGCATACAATGAATGTCTTCCCTGTTGTGCCTGTAATGCTGTGCTAATTCATAGCTGGCTTTGAAAAAGACAAAGCCTAATTGCTTCTCTCCCTGTGTTTTATGTCCTATCCCCTTTTACACTGAACAGCCCAGAACACCTCTGAGCGTATTGGATGTCTGCACGAAGGTTGATACAGCCACTGAATTTACTACTTGGGATATCATACGAGTCGGTCTAAGCCGAGAGGGATGATATCAGCTTTTGTTTGAGCCTTCTCTATGAGGAGAGACAGTTATAAGTACTGTACACCTGTTTCATTAGGAGAACCATGCTGTTGACCCAGTGTATTAGCCTGGGCCTAATCCTGGCGGATCTGAACAGGCTTCACTAAGCCTCTCATATGGATAAATCTTCCCCTGAGCCACCATGACAAGGCTGTAGCACAAAAGAAAAAACAGGCCACGCTAACACATCATTATGCTTTTCCAAACAGATACAGATTACAAGTGAGGCTGGGTTTTGTTTGTTTATTGGCAACATTACTGTCAAATTATTGCTCATACCAGAGGCCACAGTGGGAGCGGTATTTACACACAAATGCATTGCACAATATAACATAGATATGCAGACACACACGAATGAAGCCCAACGTTCAGACAAATATACTCAAACATCCAAGGGGGGAATCATGCAATAAGCACATGCACATAAAACAAAGCGAACAAAAAAAAGAAACATAACCATGTTCCAAATGCATTTATAAATTTTAACCTGTTTTTGAAGTATCTCAGTAGACACGCATGTTTTCACGTCTTCTGTTGTGTAAATCATTACCTGAGCGAACTTCTGTGTCTAAAATGAGACACTACAGCACCATTCATTCTATTCAATTCTATGCAGTTCACTGCACTCCTTGCAAAAAAGTTGGATTTCACAGATTTTCATTGGAAAATTTTCCTTCCTCTGGATGGTGTTTGTTCCCCCCCAATGTATTTATTTGTTTATTTTTAGTTAATCTTATGAACTAATCTTTTTTTAGTTAATCTTATGAACTAATCTTTTTTGTTAATTATGTGTTTAGTTTACAGATGTTATATGAACAAATGGATAAAAAGATCATAATAAATTTCCATGAATTCAATTCAATTAATTTAACAAGATAAAAATTCATATATTGTGGTGCATAAAGGACCATAAAGACCATTATTTTATTTCATATTTATTGTTTTGTTTTTTTGTTTTTTTTTTAATTTTCAACATTATATTTACAGTTGTCCCACACTATTTAATAGGAATTGGGACAAGGCCAGTATGTAGAAAAAAATATATAATGTATTTTTCGGACTATAAGCCAAGACTTTTTCCTCATGATTTGAGGTTACCAAAAAAAAGTTACCAAAAAAAAAAAAATCCTAAATTTCATATACCGTCTTTACTCATCAGGTGGAATTTATATATATATATATATATATATATATATATATATATATATATATATATATATATATATATATATATATATATATATATATTCCACCTCATATTACCAAGTGCAATACCAAATTGGCCAAGCAAAAAAACAAATACAATTAAATGAACGTGATTTTACTACAGTTACTACAGATAGTACTCCAGTTTCCTCTCACAATCCCCAAAACATGCTTGGTAGGTATGTTGGACACTCCAAATTGCCCTTAGGTGTGTTTGAAGGGTGAATGGTCATTCATCTCTGCATGCCCTGCAATTGGCTAGAAACTAGCTCACCCCATTCTCGCACCAAGGCACAACCAAAGCCACGTTGACTATTACAGGGGCGTAGCACCTATGCAAAAATTGGATGAAAAGACGGCGCTCTACTCACGGTGCACAAACACAGCATTTTAATGCAGCTGAATTTCCACAGAAAATTTTCTCATTCACGCATTTTCTGTATCTTCTGTTGGAGAATGGAACAGGTATGAATGAGAAATGGGTGGCCGCTTAAGACTACATATTATACACCGCTGTCTTGAAGCCGTCATCTTGGTTAGTGCAGCTCTACTGAAACCAGAGATGTGCAGTATATTATCTCAAAGAGCAGAGCCAAAACTGACAACATGGCCAACAGGAGACTGAGAGCAAGAGAAAAAACGTACCTCGGACAACAGAATTGTTCCAAGTTAATATGTAATTTAATTGTTTGGTTGTCAAGGCTAGAAACAGAACTGATTTAGAAAAGTGCATCAGCTCAATGTTGCCATTTACAGTAAACGTAGCTGGAAACATTATATATATTGGGTGAGGGTAAAGGGTCAAAGGTTGTGTTTTATTGCGTGTGTTTTTTTTGTTTTGTTTTTTTTGTGAGGCCTTCCAGTACAAAAGTGCTTGACCAGTAAAGCAATACCTTTGACTATTTGATCAATGTGGACAGTCCTTGTAATGTTCACCGTCATCAATGTCATAGAGAAAAGAAGATAACCCTCAATAGACAATCATGTCTGATTTGGCCTGTAGGTAGAAATCAAAGCTAATCACAAAGCCTGCGTTAGTTATTGACTTTTTTTTGTTAACATCAAGACAAGGAAATTGATTATTGAAAAAAGTTCAGTGTTGATTGGATGGTTCTTCATATGTCTTTTGTCTTGCTGAGCTTGGTTAATTGTGCTCACGTTTTCATTTGCCAGACTTTAGCATTTCTCAGAGGTTTATAGAAAGAAAGTAATAATTGTCAAAACATTTTCATGATGAGGACAGATAGTGCTTGAAGACACTTAGCAAAAGATTTATATTCAAGTACACTAATTAGTTTACATTTTTGTATACTGTAAATTCCGGACTATAAGCCGCTACTTTTTTCCCAAACTTTCAACCCTGCGGCTTATTCAGTAATGCAGCCAATTTATGTAATTTTTCTCATGGCCGCCAGGGGTGCTCGAGTAGAAAAGGTAAGATTAAGACCGGAGGAATATATGCGTCGAGGAAGACTGCAACTTCTTGTCTTGTGCATAAGTTAAATTAGCGTGAACATACACTCATCATGGAAAATGCAAAAAGAAAGGCATATGACGCAGGACAAACTCCATTCCAGCTGTGATTCCTGGGGGCACAACGAAGTATTTGAAGCCGCTTGACATTAGTGTGAATCGTGCATTTAAAGTGGCGCTCCGTGTTGAATGGGAGAATTGGATGACTAGCGGCTAGAAATCTTTCACTAAAACTAGCCGCATGCGAAAGGCAACTTTTTCACAAGTCTGCCAGCGTCAAAAAATTCAACATCACCAACGGGTTCCGAAAAGCCGGTCTGCTGCGTGACGGAGAGGAGGGAGGGCACAGTAACAGCGAGAGAGAGGCTGAGGGAGTGTGTGACGTCGTCTATATGACACTGTTTCATTCCGACACTGAGGAAGATGACTTCCATGGCTTCAGTTCAAAGAAGGAAGATGAAGACGGCTTACCGTGATTTTTACCAGTATGTTCTTTTACCAGACCTGTTTTACCAGACCTGTTATACTGTGTTGCTAGCGTGTTGCTACTATGTTGCTACCGTTTTACTGCCCTGTCACAGGCACCGTTTGGGAAGAAAGTTATATTATTATTATTATTATTATTATTATTATTAAGTTAAATTATTAAAACTTTGAAAACTCTTTCTGAGTACCGTCTTTCTTTGTAAATATGTTTGCATGTTTTAATGTGGGCACATGCGGCTTATATACAGGTGCGGTACAAAAATTGTTTTTCCTCTAAAATGTAGTGGGTTTCGGCTTATAATCAGGTGCGCTCTATAGTTCGGAAATTACGGTACTAAAACAGCGGTAGTATATTTTACGTAGTAAACTTTGCTTTTGATAATTTAAATACTAAACAGCATTTTATAAACTTGAGATGTATGCTGAAGTGTATTTGGCCTCTACTGAAAAGTATACGGAAAAGTTGAATACATGAATTTTACATAATAACTATATAAAGTATACAAAATTTTACTAAAAACCCTTCATGAGCCGTCACCTTACCGTGGTGGAAGGGTCTGTGTGTTCCCGTTATCTTGGGAACTAAGTTGTCTGGGCCTTTACGTCCCTGTTAGGGTTACCCATGCCATAAAGATCCTCGGTGAGGGACCAGACTGAATGGATCAGGTTTCCCCTTGCCCGGACGTGCGTTGTCCTATGGAGACAAACCTGGTGTTTGGGCTTGTTAGCGAGTGCCTGGTAGTTGGGCCTACACCCATTGAGGCCCGGCCGAGCACAGCCCAATGAGGCAACCTGGGTCCCGCCTACCCTGGGCTCACCGCATGTGGGAGTGATCAAATGGGTCGAGAGAGAGCTGGCAGACAGAGCTGGTCGGGGGCCAAAGGCTGGGACTTTGGCGGACCTATCCTTGGATACAGAAGCTAAGGTTAGGGTTTCTTTGTGCATGGAATGTCACATATCTGGGGGGGAAGAAGTCTGAGGTTGTGTGCGAGGCCAAGAAGTTCCCAACTATTTATAGTCTTCCACACTCAGTCTGTGTTCTGGAACCAGTCCTCTTGAGAGGGCTTGGACTGTCTTCCACTCTGGAGTTACCCATGGTGAGAGGCACAGAGCAAGTGTGGGAATACTTATTTTTCTCGGCTTGACGTGACATTGTGGGTTACCCCGGTGGACGAGAGGGTAGCCTCTCTCCGCCTTCGAGTAGGGCACAGGTCAAGACTGTTGTTTGTGCCTATGCATCACACAGCAGTATAGAGTGCCCTCCCTTTTTGGGGTCCTCAGAGGGTGTGCTGGAGAGCACTTTGAGGACTCCCTCGTTCTGCTGGGCGACATCATTACTCATGTGGGTAATGACAGCGAGACTTGGAGGGGTGTGAGTGTTAGGACACCGCATTGATGCAGTAATTTGTGCAAAAGGATTCCAATCAAGTACTGAGTCCATTAATGAACATTTTCAAATGATTGATTTTGTTTTGCTGTTCTAAATGTTTTAGTTTTTTAACTAGATCTGAGGAAATATTCTAATATTTTGAGAGGTTTTTTGAGTTTTCTTAAGCTGTAAGCCATAATCATCAATATTAAACTAAGAAACGGCTTGCAATATCTCAGTTGTGTCACATTCTGTCTGGGTTTCTTCTGTTGTGTGGTTACTTGTGGAGTTTTTTGGTTTATTTAGCCTTTCAGTTGGATTTGTTAGTTTGATTTTTTTTCACCTGTCCGCCTGCATGTTCCTCATCTTACCCTGCTTTCATATTTCTCCAGCTGTTACATGTTCCCTCGTTAAGCATGAAGTTTATTTAAGACCCCAGTTTTCATTTGGGTATTGTCAGGTCATTGCTACGTTGTCCGTATTTCATGCTACTAGAGCTTCTGCCTACCCTTTGCTGATATCCTTGAGTTAATTTCACTTTTGGTTGTACTTTATATTGATTTGTTTGAGTTATTCCTTTTCTCAGTTTGTTATTAAACCTCTATTTTTTGAGCCACGACCTCCCAGCCTTTCTGCTTTCTTGGATCCCCTTCGCACACACTCATCCACTAGCCATGCCCCGTCGCACCAAACGTGACAGAATGACCCGACCAAAGAAGGACCCCACAAGAAGCACAGACGGCATGGCCAACGCCCTCAGCCTGTCGCCTTTCCATGTTCCCCGTGTGTAATTCCGCAATCTCCTTCCTTTGCATCTCTCCCTTCCGTGGTCCCTGTCAACTCATCCGAGCTTCCATAATCCACAATTTTGCCACCTCACGTTTTTCACGACTGACTTTTTCGATTTAGAAAGTGACACTTCCTCCGTTAATCCGCCAAACCACCCTCCTTCACCTATTCGCCCCCCACACTACACATTAGACTCTGGTTTGTCCGACTTTGAGGATTACCCCCCCTTTTGTGACCTTTTACTCCAATTCTGGTTCTGATTTTGTTATCCGAGCCCTTTTTCCTTTTATAGTTTTGATTGTGACACCGATTTTCTTCATCCCAGCAAATACTCTTATGATTTCGATATTGATGAGTTAGATTTTGGTTTAGGCACGTGCACCAACTGGTATTTTTCTTCCCATGATTCAAGTTTTATCTCAGATTATGCTACCCCAGTAAACCATGACTTATTATCGGGCACCGGTTTGGCCATATGCCCACCCCAGGGTTATCGGCTGCACCCGCAAAAAGGTCAAGTGCCTTGGTCACGTCACCAACCTCTTATCCATCCACCCCCTTGTTCAGAGTCACTCAAAGTCAAAGTCAAATTTATTGTCAATTTCATCACATGTGCTTGAAATACCAAGGAATCGAAATTGCGTTTCTCATTATCCTCTGCGTTTTACATGTACGATAACAAAGTGCAGGTGCGCAAGACGAGACAATCCTAAAACTAGATTCTTAACAATAGTAACGTACAGTAAGTTAAGGCTACTTTGCCTAGTGTTGCTAAACTAAAAACTAAATCTAAAAACCAGGTATGGCAAGAGCACCCCAAAACAAGACATACTGTAAGTAGCAGCGTATGACAAGACAATCCAACAGTACGAGACAAAGCAAGACAACTCTGATTGTGGTTGTCCCAGCTGTGTGCATTTGAGGTAGTTGTTATAGTTGTGTGTAATTGCTAGTGCAATAAAAGTATAATTATAAATAAATATGGTAGCAGCAAGTCTGTGCAAATTTTGCAAGAGCAAAGGGTGAGTTTGGGGAGAGTCCAATGACTTAAACTTCGTCTGCTAGCTAGGTGTTTCTTCTGGCTGGGTTGAGTGTGGGAGGGGGGAGAAGAGAGAGAGAGTTCAGCAGTTTCATGGGTGGGAAGAGGGGAGAGTTCAGCAGTCTCACGGCCTGGTGGCTAAAGCTGTTCCTGAGTCTGGTGGTGCGGGAGCGGAGGCTCCTGTACCTCTTTCCGAAGGGCAGGAGGCTGAACAGACTGTGTGCAGGGTGACTTGTATCGGTGACAATTGTGATGGCTTTGCGGCTGAGGTGGGTAGTGTACAGGTCTTGCAGGGAGGGGAGTGGAGGACCAATAATCCTCTCAGCTGTCCTCACGATGCGTTGTAGAGCCTTCCTGTTGTAGTCAGTGCAGCTCCCGCCCCACACGGTGATGCAGCTGGTGAGGACGCTTTCGATGGTTCCTCTGTAGAATGTGGTCATGATGGGTGGCGCGGCACTTGCCCGCTTCAGTTTGCGCAGGAAGTAGAGACGCCGCTGTGCTTTCTTGGCCAGAGATGCAGTGTTGGTGGTCCAGGAGAGGTCATTGCTGATGTGCACCCCCAGGAACTTGAGGCTGCTCACCCTCTCCACTGCAGCACCGTCGATGGTCACTGGGGGGTTTTGGGTGTGGCCTCTCTGTAAGCTGACAACCATCTCTTTGGTATTGCTGATGTTTAGCAGGAGGTTGTTGTCTTTGCACCATCTGGTCAGAAGCTCCACTTCTTTCCTGTAGTGGGTCTCATCGACGTTGCAGATGAGCCCCACCAGTGTTGTGTCGTTAGCAAACTTCACGAGGTGTTTGGGCTGTGGCTTGCTGTGCAGTCGTGTGTCAATAGGGTGAAGAGGAGGGGGCCGAGCACAGAGCCTTGTGGGGCCCCCATGCTCAGGGTGATCGTGCCTGAGATGTTGTTGCCAATACGCACCACTTAAGGCCTCTGGTTGAGGAAATCCAGCAGTCAGTTGCACAGTGAGGTGCTGAGGCCCAGTTTGTCCAGTTTGTAGGTGAGTTGTTGTGGTATTATGTTGTTGAACGCTGAGCTGAAGTCTCACATATGAGTTTTTCTTGTCCAGGTATGATGGTGGCAGCTTTGAAGCCTGATGGTACAATGGCTTGCCTCAGGGAGGTATTAAAGATGTCTGTAAAAATATCTTTCAGCTCCTCTGCACAGTCTTTCAGCACAATAGATGTTGTCTGGACCTGCTGCTTTCCGGGTGTTGATGGCGGTGAGTGTCCTCCTCACGCTGGCAGCAGAAAGGCACAGAGGCTGGTCGTGCGTAGGTGGTGGTGTTTTCTGTGATCAGGTGGTGTTCTGTTCCTCAAAGCGTGCAAAGAAACTGTTTAGGTTGTTGAGCAGAGTGATGTCACTCTCACAGCTTTGTTGTGCAGGTTTGTAATATGTGATAGCCTGAATGCCCTGCCATGGGCTGTGTGCATTCTTGCTGTCCTTAAAGTGGGAGGTTATCTTATTTGTGTATTCTGGTTTGGCTTTCCTGATGCCACGGGACAGGCTGGCTCTCGCTGATCTCAGGGCTGATTTATCCCCAGCTTTGAAGGCCTTGTCTCTGGCCCTCAACAGCCTGTGGATGTCTCCTGCTAGCAATGGCTTCTGGTTGGCCCATGTGGTGATCCTCTTTATGTGGGTCACGTCGTCCATGCATTTGCTAATGTAGGAGGTCACTGTGTCTGTGTACTCTTCAATATCTGTGATGCCGTTGTAGGTGGCTGCGTCCTTAAAAATGTTCCAGTTGACTCAAAGCAGTTTTGTAGGGCTGAGGTCGCCTCCTGTGGCCACACCCTTACTCCCTCTGGAATCCAATCCCCCATCCAAATGTGTTTTGCCGGCCTCACTTTACCTCGAGCCACTCCTTTCATGTGCACCTTCCTCCATCATTTCTGTTGTTTCTTCTCCTTGAGCCTTCGGTTTTCCCCAACTCTCCAAATGATGGGCTGATGCGGCGTCTGCCCCTGTCCCTGTGCCCGGGCAACTGTGTGTCCCTGTCCCGGCGGCTGAGTGTCCTTGTCCCTGCGGCTGAGTGTCCCTGTCCCTGCACCCCAGCGACTGAGCGTTTCAGACCCTGTGGCTATGCATCCAGACCTCCTGGAGCCTGCAACCTCGCCCAAGTCTTCCAAGTTCCCCAGCCTGTGCAGGGCTTCAGAGTTCCCCTGTCCGTGCAGGCCTTCTGAGTTCCCAGTCTGTGCAGGTCTTCAGAGTCATGCATCCAGGCACAGAGCATGCCTTCAGAGTCACCCATCCAGGTGCAGAATGTGCCTTCAGGGTCACCAATCCTGAGTTCCCAGTTCAGGCCGAGCCGATGCAGATGCCCTCCGAGCCTCAGGCCGAGCCAATGCAGATGCCCCCTGAGCCGCAGGCCGAGCCACTGCAGATGCCCTCCGAGCCAGTCTAGCTGATCCTCCAGACACTAGCCCTGGCGCCGCTGCCTTCTAAGTCCGCAGTCATGGAGCGGCTTTTTGTGTTTCTAGTTGCATCACTGCAGCCCAGATGCTGCAGCCGCCTTCCGAGTCCCACGTCCAGCCACTGCAGCAGCGTTCCGAGTCTCACATCCAGCCGCTGCAGCAGCCTTCCGAGTCCCATGTCACGCCGCTGCAGCGGCCTTCCGGATCTAGGCAGCCACCCACTGCGCTGCTGCAAACACAGCGCTGCAGCCACATTTCCTGACCAGTCGGTCACGGCGCCACAGCTGTCTCCCGAGCCGCCTGTCAGTCCTTAGCTGTCTCCTTGTCTCAGCAGCTCCCCGTAGCCCAAGGCAAGCCACCGCAGTCACACTCCGAGCCCCAAGTCAAGCCACTACAGCCGCGTTTCGAGCCGCCCTCAGAGTCACCAGCCATGCCGCTGTCACAGCCGCTTCCAAAAGCAGTCAGTCCATGCTTCACTGCAGCAGCTTCCAAAGCAACCAGTGAATGCTTCGGTCACCCTTGTCTCAGGTCAGTCTCCTAAACTCATATCTGTCTTTGACGCGCCCCAGTAGCCGTTCCCAGGTGTCCAGGCGATGCATCCTGAGTCTCGGTCTGTCTGCGTCCATCCAGCGCCTCCCGCGTCTCGGTTTGTCAGCGTCCAGCCGACCCCTCCCGAGTCTCGGTCTGTCGGCGTCTAGCTGCCGGCTCCCGCGTGTCCGCCTGTTGGCGTCCTGCCAGAGCCTCCTGTGTCACCGCCTGCCGGGGTCCACCTGGTGCCTCCCGCGTCTCCGCCCGGCAGTGTCCAGCCACCACCTCCCACATCTCCGCGCGCCGGCGTCTAGCCGATGTCTCCGCCCAGTATATTAGAGAGTTGTGACGCAGACCAATAGCAGACCAGCATCTTATTGACACATTGCAGCGCAGAGCAGGCAGTTTGACGGGACCAGAAAATAAGAGCAATTACCTGAAAATGCCTGAACATGGGGAGACAAAATTACAAAAAGACTATCAAAAGACGATGCAGATCATGTCCTAAGCTGAAAAAAACTTAGGCAGGGATGTAATACACCGGGGATGAACTAAATACATCTATATATATCTATATCTATCTATCTATCTATCTCTCATATATATATATATATATATATATATATATATATATATATATATATATATATATATATATCTATCATATATATATATATATATATATATATATATATATATATATATATATATATATATATATATATATATATATATATATATATATATGATGATCTTATATAGTGGCATGGTTGCCAACTTTGCATGTCCACCTCCCAACCACGGATTGAACACAGGATAGTTCCTGTGACTACTCTCAATAATATGCACAATATCACAGGAGACCCACAGATGAACTGTCATTCACATCTAGGGAAAATTTATAGTGATCTATAGAACAATTTTTTATTTAAATTTGACCAAGCCATTACCCTGGCTCGGCTCTAACATGGATGGATGGATGGATGGATGGACGGACGGATGGATATGGATGGATGGATGGATGGATGAAAGGACAGATGACCAAGCTACTTTTAGAGTGTAGGAACTTTATAGATAAAATGTTTAAATTAAACTGAAGACTCAAAGTATACAAGTAGGATGCCAAAAAATATATTAAATGAGTATCACAATAGTAAAGTATGAACAAAAACTAAATTACTATAGTTTATGGTAGACAAGTACAAGAACAGTTCAAATTAGGGGTGCTCAATGTGCCAACCACGTTCAACCTGTTAATAAAAAAAAAACAAAAAAAAACATGCACACATATAAAACAGGGATCCACATTTTTAATAGGCAGTTATGCATCTAACACAGGTGCAACGCATAGTTAAAAGTCATAGGTAAACGGTGGGAACACTATGGTGTTTTTTTGACAACACTAGCTCCCTCCGTGTCGTCCACCCCTGAACACCTTTCTCCGCCAGTGTTTTCCATATAATTGATGTATGTACAGAGATATTGAACTGTGCCAATGATTTCTGTAAGTCTTTAGCTGACACTCGTGTTTGTTTGTTTTTTTTTTGTTTTTTTTACCTCTGAGTATTCTGCACGGAATTATTGGCATGCTTTTTGATGGAGGGCCACTCCTTGGGAGCAAAGCGAAGCAATGGTGCCAAACTCTCTCCATTTGTAGATACTTTCTCTAACTGTGATGAACATCCAGTATTTTAGAGGTGGTAGCTTTTCCCAGCTTTATACAAATCAACAATTCTTGATTGCTGGTTTTAAGAGAGCTCTTTTGAGCAACAAATGAAGCACTTCATCAAACCATGATTCTTACCAGGTCTGTGCTTATAGTGGGCAAGGAATCTTTAAGTGGATCCTCTGTGATTGGGTACATCTTGGCTTAAAATAATTAAAACAAGATAAAAAAAATTGGTTTTAATTGCTCTCAATGTCTCCCTGGGCAAAAGGTTCAGTTGTTTATTCCTTTTTTGTTTGCAAGTTGCTCTCAAAAAAAAAAAAACAACTATTAATTTTCATGTGGTCATTAATAAAACAGTGTTTTTGCATCTGCATGATTTTGAAAAGGAGAAACAAACAAGATCACATTTGATGGTGAGTTCATGCAAAAATGTGAGAAATTCCAGTAAGTTCAGAGACTTTTTCATACCACTGTAGCTTCATTAACACTGAGCAGACAAACGAAAAAACAAAAATCAAATGAATTAAAAAGAAAAAAAAGCTATAACGAAACGCAGAGCAGGCGGCTCGGTGGAGCAGTGGTTAGTCCGCCTCACAGTTCAGGGACCTGAGCTCAAATCCAGCTTACTCCACCTTTCCTGGGAGGAGTTTTGGATGTTCTCCCCTGGCCTTCGTGGGCTATCTCCGGGCACTGTGGCTTCCTCCCACTCTCCAAAAACATGCATAGCAGGTGCATTGGACATACTACTGTAAGTTGTCCTTAGGTGTGACTGGGTGTGTGAATGGTTGTTCTTCACTGTGTGCCCTACAATTGGCTGGCAACCAGTTCATGGTATCCGCGGTCAACTGCCTTAAGTCAGTTGGGTTATAGAAAATGGATGAATTGCAGTATGCATTCATTTGTACCAGTTTATGTGTCAGCTGGAAGTCCCCAAATGTAAGTGCTATGTTAAAAAAGAATGCACATTATAAATGAGTTATGCCATTACACCATTAGTTTTTAAATATGTTAAGACTTGCACCCTCTCCTCCTCCGCACACACACAAAAATATGCTAGTTATACACCATTTTACGAGCACCAAGAAGCACAGCGCATCATGGCTGCGCTTGACAAAATACAAATGTCAAGTGACACTCAATAAGTCCTTGATTAAGATTTAATAGAGAAAAATGTGAGGCAAGGATATCATCCTAACTGAAATACATCTGCAAGAGCTCTTCAGGGTGCTCCACCTAATCTTTTCATGTGCACTATTGCAGCAGGAAATCATTATGACCAGTGTGAAATAACTGAAATGCTAATCAAGCAGGATTGCTTTTTGTGTTTGTAATCTTTTCTGACACCTCTCTGCATGTGAGTGGAAACAGTGTCCATAATTATTATGATAATTAGGTTTTTGAGCCATAACTGTTCTTGTTTCCAGAGTTACAGAGACTGAAAGAATAAAATATTTTCAATACAACAATTGCTGTATGCATTCTAAGTGATTCTTATTTTGCACTAAAGAGACCCCTAACATGTGTCAGCATGATCTCATCAGATGCTAGTTGGTTTTCTCATTCACAGCTATTCAAACTTTGTCAAACATGACCTTGACTGCATGAAATATGATCTTAAATAAAGATAAATTTGGCCAGCTCCTGGGGTTTTGCTAACTTAATAAAAAAAAAAAAAAAACTTAATCTTTATTAAATTGTTTTAAAACAAGTCCATTGTGGATTGGTTAACTGGTGCCAGTAGCACCTCTTTTAATTTTCGTATGATGGTATTTTTGCTTTTAGCCCTGTTTGTGGCGCATGTGTGTTGTTTGTTTTTTTTTTTAGCATTTTTCAATGTCATGCTTTTTAGCAATCCTACATTTGTGATTTACCAGATAACCACAACACATTGAGCCGCCCTATAACAAACCAATCGGAAATAGTTTCATAGTTAATAGTTGCAATATTTTCCATACGTTTGTGGAGAAATAAAGGTAGAAATGCAGTGAAAATCCTCTAAACACACTCATTGACAAAGGTCAGCAATGCCTCTATCAGCACCTCCCCAATAACCGCCATTTCCAACCAATCTCACAGCTGCAAATATCCTCTGAAATTTAAAAAAATTAATTTGTCAACATCTTTCTATCATATGCTCCATCACTGTCTGAGTTGGTGGCAGGGGCCAGAGGGCCAAGCGGGTGGGATGATGGGACGTGTAAGGGAAGGGGGCGTTGTGCAGGTTCAACACAGCGGCTTTCAAATGGGAAGACGGCGCTGTGATTAGGGCCTCACGTTGGCTGGAATTGTCCTGGACAGCCTAGAAATCAGATTATTAACTCTGATACAAGACACGCTGTCTCCTGGCAGGGATTAGCATGAAAATTTTGATATGGATCGATAAGCAATCTTATCCCTTTCCTGGCAATCTCTCAAGGCTTCATTAATCTGTGTGTATGTTTATGTCAAGGTATTGAGACATCCCAGTTAAACCATCATCCCTTTCCACACGCACACACACACATCACTTGCTTCCACAAAACCTACAGTTTTGTTATCACGGGACCTTATATGGGAGCATGTCAGAGGTTTATTAAATCAAATACTGTCTCTACTTACCTCACAGAAA
>NC_142371.1:12690000-12770000 GCF_059441005.1 Hippichthys cyanospilos
AGTAATTGATCAGAAACTGTCTCGGGGAGGTTAAAAGGTATTAAATATCACCACTTTCTTAATTTACAGTGCCTGTCAAAGAAAAAAAAAAGTCAGAAAAAGAGGAGTGAAAATGAGTCTTCTGCCCACTTCCTCTCCCAGCTTAAATAATGACCCCCAATTAGAGTTCTTCTCTGTTACTATGCACTGCTCTAATGCAGGTCTGTTGGCCCTGTGGTTAATTTTATGTACACAGTCATGGAGATTTTAATTTATTGAGTGTGTATGTGTACTGTTTTATGTGCTTTGCTGGGACAAAAATTTGTTAACAGTCACATTCTGGGGACCTGTTACGGTGTGGGCACAAAAAAGCAGGTCCCCCATAATGTCGACAATTAAAAAGCCATTCCAGAGCTGCTCTTTGTGTTCCTGTTATTATTATTATTATTATTATTATTATTATTATTATTATTATTATTATTATTATTATTATTATTATTAAGTAGCCATGTATTTTGCCAGCTTTTTACAAGTTGGATCTAACTATAGTAACTCACACGTTGGGGGGGTGTCTTATGAATACATATTTTATTGCCCCCAAAATATGATCTCAAGTTAAGAGGGGAGGGAGCTTTATTCAGGGAGTTAGTATATATTAAAAAGGCGTACTTTACAATTTACATAGTATAATAGCGGTGGACCCTCAGGGCCAGCAAGGCCTTCTCTGCTGGCCTAGCATAACCTGACATCATTATCATAATACACTATAATAATTATAGTAACTATAATGAAAGTCAATTTCATTTCAAATTCATTCTTACTAAAAAAAAAAATATATATATATATATATATACATATATATATATATATATATATATATATATATATATATATATATATATATATATTATATTTTTTTTATTCATAAAATTATTCTCAATATTCTGTTCTTTTTGTGTCATATTATATCTATTTGGTTATGCTCCTTCTAGTGTTGTAGTTTTAAGTTGCAGTTTTTAGCCAATTAGAATTCAGCTAACTTGTGTTGGTCGCCAGGCTGTATGTAATCTGCCTTAGCCAGAAGCCAGGGCATTCCCATCAACACGGCACAGGCTTCTGCACAAGCACAGATGGATATGTGAGCAGCCTGTATGACTTAATAGACAGCTGTAATAGCCAATCGAGTCATACGATCGACGTCTAGATGCCTCCCATTGAACGTGACATGAGTGGATGCTCACTGCAGGCAGACGGTGCAATGCTCAACAAGCAAGCTACGTGGTGTTGGCTTTGACTGATTGCTTAAGAGGCGTAGCGTAGCTATTAGCCAACCTGTCCCGATTTAGCCATATATCTGACTGGGCTACCAGGGGTGTGAGCTAACCCTGGCAAATATTCCTGCTGGGAATGTCTTTTGTTTGCAAAGGATTGATTTGGTGTTTGCTGCTACACTGGATTTGCAAACTTCAGTTGCTTGGTGAGTTGTCACCCATGCGAGAGTTACTTTAATATGTTTCTAATCACGAACATGCTTATGATCAAATGTTAGCATTACCTTACGCTTTGCTAAGCTAGAAAGCTACGTGGTACATGATATAAAGTTTGTTTGGGATGAATGTCTCTGTTTAGTTGGTAAATGTGCCTTATTTCTCTGTTTTAGAGAAACCACACACACACACACACACACACACACACACACACACACACACACACACACACACACACGCACACAATGATCAACATTTCACCAAAGAGAACTTTTAATTAAACTGGGATACATCCACAGAACATCACGTTTTTCAAAAGGTATATCAAAAAATGTAAGATTGCATTTATTTCAAGCTTGGAAAACATTAGGCAATTTACATGTAAAATGTGATATGTTTTGTTATACATATATAAATAAATAATTAATCAATTAAAGCAATTAATAATTAATGCACTGAAGAGGTGCAAAAAATGGCAAAGTAGTATAAATTTATGTTGAAATATTAACGTAAAATGAAAGATAACTGCCCGTTTTTTGTTTGTTTGTGTCTTTTTAACCAGAAATGTAGACTGTTTGACTTTCATATGTATCAAAATTCCGGGATTTACACATTTATTTACAAGAAATTGTGATATTCCCTCTGTTTCGTCACCTCACTCTCCGTCTTTTTGGAGGCAGGTGTTTCCATGATGGGGGGGCAGAGCCACCAGCCGCGCACCTGAATGCTATCAGCCATCTACTGGCTATGTAAACGCAGCTGAAGCAGGAGGAGGCTGTCGGAATAAATTGCTGTATTGCTGACTTGTGTAGTTTCTGAATTTCCCTCGTATGCTTTGCGTCTTGTGTCGTGAGTATTTCTTTTGTTACTTTGAGAGTGTATTTTGATCGTGTCTGGTTTTGTTGTTACTTTCAGTTCCGACGGCTTCCTCCAGCTGGCTGCGTTCCCCTCTTTGGCATTCCACCGTGAAGCTATCCACTACATAGTCTTTTTAGTGTCTCCTTTATTTGTACTTTGACAGGCGTTTCATTCAGCAAATTTGAGTTGATACTGTGACAATTTTGTGTTAAGCTCTTTCATGCGTTGCGTGCTCCTCTTGTTTAATAAAACAATTATATTGGATTCGCTTTCGCTTGTGTCCGGTCTATTGGGGTCCTATTGTCGAGTTCTTGGTGTTACAATGTAAGAAAGTTCAACTTAAATAGCTCTGTGTATGTTTTGTGCAGGCTGCCATGTTGGATTTTTTTATCTATGCAAAATGTATAGCCCAGTTTTGTTATATAAAAAAAAAAATCGGATTTTATTAGGGAAAGTTTGATTTTTCTTTTTTTTGATGCCGTTGCTCATGGAGACACATATATACCTAAGTTTTGGTTTTCGGTCACTAGCTGCTTTGGTTTTGAAAATATTTAGATTTTTAAAAGACTGGTCACCTACTGAAAACTTTTTAAATACACTCAGAAATAGTTTTAACCAAAAGTAAGAAAAAGTTTAGATAAATATGTTGTATTTTTTTTTTTAATACTTCCAACAGCAACATATCAATAACAAAATCAATTCGTCATAGTTTTACATTTACAGAAACTATGTCAAATACAAAGTGACTGGGGCAAAAAATGGGGGTGAAAAACACGCACAGTAAAGTCATCATCCTCATACAGCCCTGCCCCCCACCTGATAGCTCACTACCGTCATTAACTTTATGTGAATTAAGTTGATAATGTCGCTCCATGCATTTTTAAATACATCTATAATTCATGGCCTATGTTTTTTATATTTTTTTTTAATTCTTTTTTTGCAATTGACGCTTTGATACTCCAAGCCATCATCAGCATGTGTAAATGCCCCTCACAGACAACATTTCATGAAGGTGCATAAGTGGCACACTCAAAGAATCTACGTATCAAAGCAACTGTGCAGCAGCACGCCTTTTTTGACTTAAATGTAAGAGAATATACCCCTTTACGTAGCATACCCAGAAAAGTACAATGACAACGCACCAGTCACGCATGGATGGGTGCATCATTTTCTGTGCCAAGTTGTTTCTATGAGAGAGGTGAGCTACATTAAGATGGAATGAGAAGAGCTGCTTTGATTGGTATGGGATGGCGTGCTCTTTTTTGAAAATGATAGCTTTCACACATTGGCAAAACTACTTGCTTTTTAAAGTTTTTGGATCGTTGCAGCGGTCACGTAAAAAGAGCCCTTGGTGGCCAATTACAAGTTGCAACACAGCCTTTGCATGTTTTTCCGATAATAACTACAATGATCGGCAGGCAAGGTGAGGTGTGTGTGCGTGTGTGTGTGTGTGTGTGTGTGTGTGTGTGTGTGTGTGGGGGGGGGGGGGGGGGGGGGCAGAAACAGCAACAACAACAAAGAGGGTAACAGTAGGGGACAGCAGTGCTAGCGGGGTGAGCAACGTTGGATGCGTCTCAAATCAGGTCCATTTTTTCATTAGCTCATATCCTTGCCAGGCTTTACAGCTGGCTGATCAGCAATCAGCAGCCGTTTGTTTCAATCAGGCCGCACCTTCACTACGACGACAGGGCCAGATTACAGAGTGAGAGAACAAGGGAGGGACGAAGAGTGGAAGAGAAGAGATATAGACAATGTGATTGGGGAGGTTGTCGTTATCTCATCGTCACCAAGATGAAGGGGGTTAAACAGGGGACATTCAAATACAACATTGACAACATGGATGGAAACATAAGGGTCTGGAATGCCAGGTGTTGTGGAAATAAAGAATGGCTTGCTCTAAGTGGAGAAACGGAGACTTATTTTATGTTTTCTCTTGTATATTGAAAGGACAGTGAATAATGGGTAATTGGCGAAAGGTTTTTGACAAGAAAAAACACTGAATGACGAGTAAATAGCAAAAGGTCTTTGAACAAGCTAAATTTGCATATGTCCATTCAAGAGAACGCTGTGTTCAGATCCTTTAAAAGGCCCTATGTCATGGAAAATCAACTTTTTGGAGAATTTAACCATGTTAGAAAGCTAATTTTACTGGTTGTTTTTCATCCACATATCTGCGCATTCCTGCAGAGAAGTCAGAGAAAATGACAGGGTCCTCACTTTATCACTAATTGAGTACTGCTCCTGTATTTCCAACACAGATGAAACACGAGCCGCATTCTCCTAGCAGTCAGGGGTGCACTGAAACAATGTTATTCAAGGGTTGTGGCAGCACATCATCAGAGGCGGGGTTTAAGGGAGCCATGTGCCTGACCTTAAGGTTAGAAATAGAGTTACATATATATATATATATATATTTCACAAGAAAGTGAATTAGAAATGAGCCAAACGTGTTATATATACATTTACTTACCTATTTTAAATAACCGTAGGTTAAAAAAAACAAAACATTTTAAGCAGTAGTTAAATAGTAGTTAGAATATGTTTGATAACTAAAAAAATTTAGATTTTTTTTAAATCCTTGACAACAAATTAACATTATGTCTTTACACCTTTTACAACCTGCTGATCATTTGAGTTAACCTTTTAGGCGCCAGATATTTTTCAATAAAATATCCAACTTTTGTGGTACCACTTCAAAACGTCGTTGCTTGAAAATGGTTAGCGATAAAGGGGTCAGGGAGCTGATTTATGTACATTTGTAAATGCCTCAAAGGCTTCTTTGAAATAGATCTCCCGTACACTGTTTGACTATGCAAAATACAGAGCAATGTGATTTCTCTTTTTCATCCAGCGTCTTAAAGCTGAAAGAAGCGAGTGAAAAAAGATGAGTGTGAGGTATGATTTAGCAGGACATGAGAGGAGGGATCGGGGGTGCAAGTACCATGCCCAGGGAGGCCTTGTGCCTACTGAGCGTGCCCAATGAGTGTCGGAGGGTGAGGCGTGTTGGATATATAAGCAAAGCATTTATTCTGCCACGGATCTTGATTAGCCCTTGCAATGGTGATTTATGCAAACGCATGGCCATCCTTTACCTACTATTCTCTCCATCCCATCTCCCCCACACTTTCCCTTTCCTTTCCCTTTTTTGTCCCTTCCCTTGGGTCCCTGTGGACTGTGTCTGTAGGGGGGCCCTGATGCCCAGTTAGCCTGCAGCCATGATATTTGATCATAGTAACTACGGACTCTGTCAGCTCCGTTTCTTTTCTGTTCGGATGCATTATAAATAAGGCTGCTGTGACTTGGATGTCTGCTGGAAAGAGAAATAATATGGCGATGTATTAAAGTCTAATGAAGAGAAAAATATCACTCTTTGACACTTTAGATGTATTTACCTACTTGACAAACTCGTTCCAATGATTAAAAAAAAAAAACATGTCACAATGAACAAGCCTTTTGAGATTCTTTTGTAATTAAGGGCTATATACATTTGGCTTGACTTGACTTTGACTCTCACTTGTCCTAATGTGCTTCCTCTGGGACAAAGCATCGGAGATTTGCCGGCTATCAAAACATTTGTTGAAGTTACTTCAAAGCTGTAATGCATCATTCATTACTTAATACTGTCAATGCAAAGTAATTAGTTACGTTACAACATGACTGTATTTGAAATGTAAGGCATCACACTAATATTGTATTACTTTGATGTCATGCAATCCTGAATTTAATTGTTCTAGGTGCGACAACTCCCACATTGTTTAATTCTCACTTTATTTAAGTCTGTAATTGTGATAGAAATTGACTTGTGCTAACATTTACCATGTAAACAGGGTTAGGGTTATGATGGTTACAACATAATTAGCATAAATGATACAAAGGTTAATGGGCGATGGAATAAAGCGGATAGTGACTCCTTTACACGACGTTGTTGTGTTCATAAGACAAAGTTTTGTATTATCATTATATTGTCTTTGGTCAAATTGCCCTCAGAAGAATCAGATTTTTTTTTTGTTTCCATCCAAAAATTGCTTAATGCACTGGCTACAGGATACTTGTCTTAAAATAAGAACTTCAGAGGGGATTCATGATTGTGTGATCAGATCTTGTTGAGTGCACCAACTGACTTGACATTATTGCTTTAAAATTGCCAGTTTGAAAGCATCGGTGCTGAAAACAGAGAATACTGCATTTAACTTCCATCCATCCATCCATTTTCTATCGCCGTTTATTCTCACAAGGGTCGCAGGCTCACTGGTGCCTATTTCAGCTGGCTATCTCAGTAGGCGTGGGACACCCTGAACTGGCTGCCAGTCAATCGCAGGGCACACAGAGACGAACAACCATTCATGTGCCCAATGACACCTAAGGACAATTTAGTATTTCCAGTTCACCTACCATGCATGTTTTCGGAGTGTTGGAGGAAGCCAGAGTGCCCGTTGAGAATGCATTTAACTTAACATTTTAATTTGTAACATATTTTACTAAGATAGGCAGTATATTTGAAACAAATGTGTATATTTTCACTTTAAACATTTTTACATTTCTGTAAAATGCCCATTTCTGACTGTTTTGGTGAATTTGACCCGGTCACAGGCAAAAAGATCCTAAACTGGTGTGTGGTTGATGTTATAATTCCATTCATAATAAAGACAACAGTTTGCATCAAACCTTCTCAATCTGTTCATTCAAAGCATCCTTTATATCATCATTGAATATTTTTTAAATTACCCCACTGGCCACTGCACAATACACACACACACACACACACACACACACACACGCACACACACACATATATATATATATATATATATATATATATATATATATATATATATATATATATATATATATATATATATATATATATCCCCCTTGCCAATGTTATTATCAACTGTCCATATGTGTTTTATATTTAATGGTAATTAGAGCAGCTGCTATGATTGGTGGCGAGTCAAGTCTTCTGTGTTCAAGCACATATATTTATGAATGAACCGACCCTTTGTTTTTTTTTGTTTGTTTTTTTACACTGTACTTGCTTGCACACATTTAAGAACATTTAGATTTAGACCACACCTCAAGCTGGTCTTGTGCTTGGGACGTATTGTATAGTATATCTTATTGCTACCTTTCATGTAGGACAGACACCCAGGGAAAAGACAGCTATTTATGTGAAAGGGCGTAAATTAATGTTACAAAATGTGATACTACAACGGCCTCCCTCAAAAAAATTCTACCTATATTAATTCTACCTGCTTAAACTTGGGAGCTGAAAACATGTCTCATTAGTATCAGTGCAGTGTTAGAGGTGCCTACAAGAAGGGAGAAGTGTAAAAAGAAAGCTAAAATTAGGCAGCCAAATGGGTACTACTGTATGTTTGTTGAATGATTGATGAAACACCATGGCATCAATCACACGTCTCAAGTTTCATTAAAGTTTGGTGTGAGTGTGCGCGATGACTAAATGCTGTCTGTCACTTCTAGTCTTTTCAGTGCAGGAATACTAACACGATGCTGTTTTAGAGCTATGCGACACACACACAAACACACACACACAGACAGTGAACTGTGACAGCTACACATATGTCACTGAGTGTCATAAACAATCAAAGATATCAAGAATGTTGGAAGTGAATTAAAAAAAAGTTATTATTTGAATTGAAGAATGAGTAGAAATTGAAGAAAGGAAAGAGAATAAAGGAAAGTTAATAATGAATGAGATGCCCATGCCCCATTGATGCCCCATCGCGTGAACAATCAGTGATGCATATTTAGTACACTCTCCATTGCTTAATAGTCTTGTGTTATCAACAGTGCATTACCACTATGGTGGTTAAAATACTGTATAGTGAGATGTAAATCTCCCCACATCACCCCACTCCAACACACTCATTTACACACATCACTTCTGTAATTGGCCATACTCAAACAAATACAGTGTGACAGCCAAAATCAGCAGACAAGTTGGGACATTATGCTAATTATGATGTGTCATTAAATCTTTAAAGGAACGGCTGGCGGGCTCAGAATGAGGACGGGTGTATCAGCTGTATCAGCCCTAGACCAATTCATTAGATACCCTGCTGCATACCCACAAACCCCTCCCCCAGCATCACTTGCCTCTTTAACATCTCACCCTTTGACACCAGCACCCTTAAGCCCTGTAATTGTCTCGTCTGACCCAGTTAGGCGCACACACCATTGCTTTGACATATCATCACAAGGTCTCACCTCAACAAGCAATGACAGAGAAAGACTGCAGAGTGCTACTAATGATGATAAACACACCACCAACAGATATCTGGCTTGTTATTATATTGTTAGTGTCTGATGGCACCAAAATCTGTAGAATATGAACAGGATATTTTAAGGGTAATAAAACCAAGCAGTTCTTTATTTTTCATAGTTACAGTTCTCTTTGTGGTCAGTTGGAGTTTATTTTGGCCTGTTGCGATGTGACTGCTTGTGACCGGTTGTTTCTTGATGGATGCGTTTCTAGCTGCTCTGGTCCTTTGTTATATAATATAGATTGATGTCTGAGTATTTCAACTCATACGCTCTCAGTGCGACATTGTCAGAACGGTAATTTAAGTCAAACTCTCAAGCTATCATGCCAAGCTCTATTCCTGGTTTCTCGTTTGCAACTTTAGTACCCGAGTGTGTGCTAAGTTTCTTTCTATGAGGCGCGCTATGAATAAATGATTTTGTCACAGGACAGTGGCCAAATTCCATTAAGGCAACAAACACAATTTCAATGCAGAGTTTCCTTGTCTGTTTATGACATCATGTCCCTAGAATGAATCACGCTCCATTGCGTGCTTCAGAAATTCAACCATGAATTGCTTGACACATGCTTTGAACCCCCATCACAATTTGTCCTGTCACTAGTTCCAAGTCTAGTTTCAGTATCTGATGCTTGCTATGGTTTTGCTGGATTTTTGTGGATAAAAACTTTCTACTTATCAATGTCCGTGTCCTGTCTTGCTCCTGGGCACAAATATTTTACTTTTGTGACATTCTTATTCACAATGAAATTAAAATATTAAAAACAAATAAATAAATAAAAACCTTTTCATTATAGTAGCCCACCAATGCATCAAAATGTTTCCTTTTCTGTTATCTTCCCAGAAAGTACATGTGTTGGATTTTCTGCAATGCTACACACGGCGGACATTTTATTGACAGTTTATTCTGTAAATGATATATTTTACCAAATAATTTTTGTAATGCCATTTTTTCCACAACTATGGCAACATATTTTCATGTAAGTTCCGACTACATTTTAATAAGTACAGGCTCGATGTCAATGGAAAAGAAAAATACAAGCAATCCTCAGTGCTGTATTTACTGAACTTCTATCAAATTTTGAATCAAATGTTTGCCTGCGTCTGTGTGAATAGATAAATTGATCTATCCGTAGATGATGTCCCTTTAGCATGAATTTGGATGTCAACAACTTACTTGGGCAAGCTATGTCTAGGAATAAAATTGGCTAGAAGCAAACACAAATAGATGACTCATCATGCTAATAAAAGGATTGCTTGCTGTTTGTTTGGTATGAATGGCAGATTACGTAGAAAAACGGGGTTAAACGCTAGGATGATGAACACAGGCCTTATGGTTATCACTGTAGTTAGCAACAGCCACAGACTGAGCTCATTTGCATGAGGAGATAATGCTGGCATTGTTGTACGAGTGTTGCTGCTAATTGGAGGTTGTGCGAATACTGTTATGATGAATTAAACCCTTCATCATTAACACTGAGAAAACTCACAAATGATCGGATGGAGGTGGGAGAGTGGGTTGGGGGAGGGCTAAAACAGGAGTTTGAAAAGTTATTTTACAGGGTGTCAAATTGACTGAACCTCACCGCCAACAAGGAGTCAAGGGAGGGGGCCGCGTTCGTCTACATATGCTATCGATATCAGAAGGACTATTTTAAAAACGATTTTGGCCTGAGTGTTTTTTGTATCTGTGCATGCAATCAACACAGATGCAAATCGTGCACACTTGCGAACAACCTGTATTTGCGTTTCTTTAGCATACTGGACAGACGTATGTTTTTGCTATCTGAAGTGGCTAATTAAATAGCAGAGTGGAATTGTCATTTAGTTTTAATTATGTGCCATAAATGAGGAGAGCAGCCACCTCACTCCCCCACTCTCTGTGAAATGTTCCTTCAAATATAGCAGAGACCAAAACCTTAATATATTATATGGTTGAGTTTGGAATTACGCAATCTGATGAGGCATGGGGAGGGTGTTGAGCATGGGTACAAAGGGAGCCGGTGCTAATTAAAGTCAGCTCTCTGTCAGTTCTAGTGGATAAACACTTGAAGAAGCTTTGCAGATAGACGAGAGATGCCTTTGTGTCAGAGAAAGCTCTCTTACGTGGAAACACACTCCGCAAAGGGTGACAGTCCCCAGGGAAAAGCGTCTGATGAGGACCTTGTCTCCGTTTTTAAAAAGACAGAACGGGCCTCATTAAGATCCAAAGTCATATAGATGTGCCCTTTGTCTAGTTTTATACTGTCGGTGCCAACAATAATTAAAAAAATAATGACAGTGGGAAGACGTAAAATTGAACAGATTTCAAACTATCTCTTCACCCTCTATAATGTGTATATTTTAAACGAATAAACTAGTTAATCTGTCAATAGTGAACATATGTTGGATTCAGATCATTTCTAGAACCTATCTGCAATATGCAACAGTAGAGAGAAGAGCACAGAAACGCTTTCCCTTTATCAAGCTCATTTTCCAGATGTCTGCCTTGCTTTGATAATGCTATTTTGGAATGTCCTGGTCCTGAGAAGCCCTCGATTGGTTTTCAGTCCTTGTCCATGTTGTTGAGGTTTAAAATGAGCGGCTGCTGCAGCTACAAGGGGGGCAGTGCCTGTAGGCAAACCTGACCCTGTTGTCCTCCTCCAACTGTCTGCTATGAATCGTCAATCCTTGCTTCAGGCTATGAACATACAATGGGGGAACATGGGTGTTTGCCCGGGGCATGTGGAGGTGGTGATCGGGGCACACTGCGTGGTCCACGTGCTTATTTTTCTTTCTATATTTATATGAGTAGATTATCTGAATTGCAACATCTTCCATAGACTTAGATCTCATTCAAACAAGGGGTTAATGGGAGTAGGGGAAACAGGGTGAATGATGAGGGCACTCAGGGGAGGGGATAGTTGAAGAGTTCCAAGGTTTTCCCTCAAGTGCTGAGAGCACTTACTAATTGCTATTTCCACACCAAATGTGAATAATGACAACACCCCCTTCAAAATTTATTTAAATTCTTCAACCATTTTGTGTGTTTTTTGTTTTTTTATTCCCCTTGATAGACCTTTAGATAGCATAGGCTGTGCCAGCTGACTTAGGACCTGACACACTAAAAACCTTTTTTGGCTATCCGGTGGTATGACATTACAGGATGATTGTGGTGCTTTTGAGACTGAAAACACAAACATCTGCAAGCAACCATAGTGTCGTCGTGGTCTTCACACACACAAAAAAAATCTATTGTCTTCAAAAATGGAAGCACATTGCAGTCCCTTGCACCTTAATGACCAAGAGCTATTCAAAATAATGAAATAATGTAGTGGTATTAACTAATGAATAAAGCACATGTAACTTTTACAACATTTCAAAAACAATACTCTCCTGTAATTGTTCTTTGATGGGCTTCAGTGTTCAACTAGCCTAACACACAGTTTTGATTCTTCTTACTGTGAGGAAGGATTTCCAACCATAGGATCGCATCCGTTTTGATAATAAAGGGTGGCCACTTATTATTTTTGGAAATGTGTCACAACTAGTGAATTGTTGTGGGGATGGTAGTATAAGTGTGGATCCAAGAGCACGAAGGCATGGCAGGTTGGAGGAAAAACTAAAAACTAAATGTGGGCGCACTGGCACATGAATTTAAACAAAAATGTTGCAGGAGTCCTACATACTACACATAAGGGGGCAAACCAAAAACAACAATGGACTAACAAATGTGTACTGACATCCAGGCAAACAAAAAGAAGTGATGACTCGATTTAAAGGAAGTGAGAGAACTAAATACAAGCAAACTGCAAACAAAAAACAAAGACAAAAGAAACGTGGTTGGAGGTAGATGATCGGTTAGCAAGGCACCAAAAAGACAATAACAGGTGGATAAGTTGGTCTTCAAGTTTGAGGAAAAGGCCATGATTTTTTGCATCTTGTCTACCAGTTGATCAAATTCAATAGGACTTTAGACGGTAGTCTGCTTCCATTGGTGGAATAAGCAGTGTGGAGCAGCGAAATTTCCTGCCATCAATATGACAGTCTTCATCCATCAAGTCTGTGCAAGTCAGAGAGTATGAAAACAAAGAGAGCTGTGGATCAGAATAGCCCTACTGCCTTCAGCTATTCCAATCATTTTAAAATATTCATACAAGTGGGACCACAGAAAAGGCAGTGACTTAAAGTGAAGCTTTGTCGCCAAAATGTTACAGAATTTTTTTTAAAAAATACACTTGAACGTATTGCGATAAGGAGAACTTTATAGATCTCTCTATACTCGCCTTCCTCACATTTGCGTTGGTCCAGGTGCGGCATGGGAGGACAGGGCCTGGACCAAATTTGACAGTCAGTCAGTTTGTGGGTGTATTTTTGTTCACCCTTCCACCATCAATAGAAAACCAAATCAAGTCCGTCATCGTAATCGTCTCTCCATCAGTGAATTTTGCCCACCCTATAGTCACCACTAGAGGGCAAACTATAGTGGGTGAAATTTGCCAATTTGTTAGGAACTTAGTGGGCGAAATTTGCCCACTATTTTTATGTTCATAAGGCACTGACTGCATTCATTCTGTTTTTTTTGTTTTGAGTTTTAGAATCTACACTCAAAATTAATATCAGATCTGATTTTATAGTTATTCTGCATTTTATACACATAATAAAGCCATGTACAGAAATTCTCATTCAAGGAATTCTTGTCAAAGTAGCATTGAAAAAGCTTCAATATATGTTTATTAAGGTAGTTTGCAAAACAAAACCATCAAACAGAAAAACATCCGAAAGTAAATCTAAATAGTTCTACTACAACTTGTAATACTTGAGTTACAACGGCCGGTAAAGAAAAGGCATTGACATGTATAAAGCAAGGGGTATTGATTTTACCACCAGTTTTGTTCTTGTAGTTAGAAGTTTATGAAAAATGTCCAGACTCCATGAATCCATGGCGTGAGTAGGTATTGTTTTGCATTTTCCAAAGGGAGCAGTGGTGGGCGGAGCAATCATGTTTTAATTGGGAGTAATTTACTTCAGGTATTTTAATGGTTAAAATTGGTTCAAAACAATGTTGTCACTAACATCAGAATGTATATCATTTTGAATTTAAAACTGCAACATACAAAGTGCTGCGGGAGCTAACAAACGTAGTAACAAAAGATAGTTTGCGATGGGTTTTTGGAACTGCACCACATTTCTCTTTGAGTGACAGCCAGCAGTATTTTCAAGGCTTTGCTTTCTAGTGAAGCCTGGGCGACAAACCGCACATCAGAAGGCGGCCAAGATGGCACCCATCGCACAGCCCTGCCACTGATCTCACCACCATCGGCCGCCAATCAGACTCATCACATAGCAGCCTTCTGCTTAGTGACAGCGGCCTGGGCCAAAAAAGTTAACTGTTCCTGCTCCGGCCGAGTCACTCTTCCTCATTGTTTGTGGTCAGACGGTTTGCAGTGTTGAGGAGGACTCTTTTCAGGATCCGCCTGAGCCAGGAAGCAGATGCAATGTTGTTTTTGTCTTTCATTTAAACTTGGGTTTTATCATGTTGGTTTCCATCCATTCTACTGCAGTCATTTAGTGGCTGCATCCGTTTAGGGAACATTTCTTACTTAATTGGGAATATCGAATTGCAGATAATTAGATATTTGATGTGACGCGCGGCGTCTAATGGACTTGATGCAGTAGTCTCATATTGTTCCCATAGCGAGAGGGATTTTTGATATGTTGTCAGGTCCCAGTGTAAAAATAACTGAAGTGACAGCAGTGACTTGGTTGTCAAAGATGTTGTGGATTTTCACAGTCGTGGCTCCTGTGTATCTATGTGAATGTGTGTTTTCCTGCACAGGTGTGTGTTAGTTTTGCGAGTGTGTGTGTTTGTGTGAGTGTGTGCATTTGTGTGTTTTTGTGCATGTGTGTTTGTGTACTGCAATGTTGTGGGTGACAGTGCTGATCGCTGTGTGATGACAGCCTATCATTGTCGCTGTGCAAGAGTGAGAGTGGCAGGAGGGGCTTTTTGGCATGTGTTTTCTCCACGCCTTCATCTGTGTCTATAGAACTCGAGCTTGGCTTAACAAAAGATAGGCAGGGTAGTGGGATGCTGTGTGTGTGTGTCTGTCTGTCTGTCCGTCTGTCTGTCTGTGTGTGTGCGTAAGTGCGCGCGTGGTCCACTCCTACTCAACTTTCTAATTTGAGGCACAGGTTAATCCCATGGACCTGAAGCAAGGATTTTTTTTTTTTTTTAATACTCTAGACATTATGGCAATATGATAACATTGTTTTTATTTTTTAATAATCATCTGCTTTTAATTCTTAAATCAGTGTTGCATAGCAACAAATTGTATTGTCTTCTCTAGAAATATTCTCAGTGGGGCACTTTCAAACACAAACACAGTGGCGTCGTTAGTTCTATTTGATGGCAATGTAAATTGTCAGTTGGTGGCATCAGTAAATAAATGGTATTGTTGGTCAAGACACAACACTATTGCTTGCCTTGGTTGAAAAAAGGATGATTAAAAGAAGGTAAGAGAGAAAAAAACTTTTCACGAAAATAAATATTTATCAATGTTGGAATTAGTAGTAACTACTTTTAGCTCCTGCCTAATAGGTCAAAGGATTTCACAAACAGAAATGACATTTGCAACTCAATATGGATATTAACATGAATGTGTAAAATTTCTGATTACAAAAGGAAGACTTGTATTACTTAAATGTTCGGAACATAATTATTGGAAAGCAAAGCTCGCGATAAACCCAAATTTGCTTGTCAAGACAGGCCCTTTAACATTACCTTTGGTATTGATTTATTTAAAGCAGCTAAATTGATTTTTATTACATTATAAAGTCCTTAAAGTTACATTTTCCCACTTTTTTTTTATATAATAATTGAAAATGATGTGTTTGTGACAGAACAGTGGCCCATTTTTGTAAAGTTTTACATTGTATGCTTTCTTTTTTTTATTTTTTTTTATTTTTGTCAAGTATTAAAAACAAATTGAACTAACATTACAAATCTAATCTGTTGTCTTTCAGCCTTTCCATAGTATTATCAGTCATTGTGAATTTGTTCACATCCTTTTAATTAAACTGGGGGTAAGAACCCATGTCCATAAAAGCTAGTGGTGCCCCTGCTCCAACACCAATTTTAAATTAAATGCAGTATTTCTGAAAGGAAGGGCTTGTTCAATACAGGACCTATAGTAAATTAATCCTCTCTTTATGTAGTTAACACCATACAAATGAAAATGCACATCTGGGCTGTGTCACTCATGTTTGTAGACTCGTCCATCTTACTTACTTTGGCTTACTCATTGCTTCTCCTTTCACAGAGGCAGGGAAAAGAAAGCGACCCTGGCAGGATAGACATATTTATCGGAGTGTAACTAATACGAATAGGACAAGGTCTTTTTTTTAAGCTTGTTGGGATCGAAGAGCAATGAAATACAAGGGAGAATGTGAAGCCACTGCAATATAGTAAAATAGCTAAATGTTGTGGGAATGCCAGGCAAAGCGACAAACGACCTTGGTATGCTTATATTTGGAAGTTACTCCCAAAATTGCAACAACAGTCCGCTTGATGTCAGCACTGATGTAAACAACACGGTGTTGATCTGAAATCACGTTCTATTGTCAATTCAGGGCGCTGCAAAAATAAATAAATAAATAAAAACCTTCTATCTGTAGGCAGACAAAACGTCAAATTCAGCCAACACCAATCCCCAATCATAACAATGACAACTGGCTCACCACAAGGTTGTATGCTAGGGAATATGCCAATAAATATGTTCCGCGGTTGGGATCGTAATTCAACGTATGGCAGGCAATCCAAACCTTTGTTAATTAGCTAATGTGTGTAAAACCCCAGGTTAAAACATCAAACATGATAAAAAATTGGTATCAAAATAGTATAGTAAGGATTAGTTACATATAATATACAGTACATGTATACAATTACAATAAATATTAATAAATAATAAATTAAATAACATCATAAATAAAAAATATATAAAGGATTCATTTACTTTTGAGCAACAAGCCTGTTATGGCCAAATTCCCTAGTGAGGGTAGCCGAGGCTAGGCTAGCTTAGCCTTCTTCATATTTCTTCATTATCTCCAGCTACGTTTTCATATAACTCATCTTCTTCTGTCTTTAACATCACTAGCAATCTTGGGACCCATGGTTAACCATTTCAAGTTTAAACCAAGCACTAAAATGCACAATAAATACAATATTGAGAGCACTGTCAGATAAAGTCTTTAGGCAGCCATCTTTTTGACCCTGTGTGCCGACCAATGACAGACCAGGATCTTCATGAGTTTTTTTTTTTTTTTTAATATTGCAAATGGAAAAAAAATGTCGTGTTCCACATCAACGTTTTTCATTTTTCGTTTGGGCAACATAAAATTCACATAATATTTTGGTACTGCAATTTCCTGCAAAATGACAATGTATCTTGTTCTATGTTTTCTTACAATACAGATGCAATTTATTTTTTGTTTATGCTATAAAACCTATAACGGTTATAGCTAGCTTCAAAGAGGGTTAGCAATTGTTCACATAAGTTTTGTGGAAAAATGCAAATAAATCAAAACTTACTAAACGTAAAAAAGAAAAAAAAATCACATTTTGTTATCACTTTGTTAATCTGTTTTGCAAAAAAATTGAAGCAGTTTGTGGATTATTTGAACATGTACAGTTTGAAATGAATCATTTCAATAATATTTTAATCCAAACTCAATTCTGAATCAAATTGGAGACCCAAAAATCAGAATCGAATCATGAGTCTGTCAAAGATTCTCACCCACATTATGTACTGAGTCCCTTACTGTACTCATTTTACACTCAAAATTGCACATCAATATACCTCTCCAACCAGTGGTGGGCCATCAAGGCCAGCAAGGCCTTCTCTACTGGCCTAATATAACCTGACATTATCATAACTATAATAAACTATAATAATGATAATAACTATAATAAAAGTCATTTTAACTTTTTTACTAAATATATGTATTTTATACATAATATTCTCCATATTTTATTTTTGTGTCATATTATATCCATATGGTTACACTCCTCCTAAGTGCTGCAGTTTTAGTGTAGAGTTTTTAGCCAATTAGCATTCAGCTAATGTGTGTTGTCAGGCAGACTTCATGGCAGAGTTCATGTCTGCCTGAGCCCGGAGGCGCTGGGCATTCGCCTGAACAGTTGAAGGTTTCTGTGCAGTGTGCAATGACATACAGTATTGTGTACGGGCCCATTTTTTTTGTTAGAAGACTGCAATAACCAATCGACCCATAAAAATGCCTTCAGGAAACCTCACGTCGAACGTAAGTGGACGCTCACTGGAGGAAGGCGGTGCTATATTGATCCACCATGTTTAACGGTGGAAGTAGTTAAATAAAGAAAAGAAATATGTTGCTCAACCAGCTAACGTTAGCCTACATCAAAGCCAGACCCGCAGACTTTTTTTTTTTTTTTTTTAAACCCACGATGGCTGAAGAAGAGCAAAACTGAAATTGGACCGCGTCGACTTTCAGCATCGGCATCCATGTCAATACAAAAGGATTTATTATTGGAAATTAAACACAAAGACAAACTCTACAAGCAAGTCATGAAAGTGTTTCTGAGGAAAAGAAGAGTGGATTTTGTACTGAAACAACTTCGGGACAGCCATTTTGGGTGAGTTCATCTGTTTTTGTCGTTTGATGTCATTCATATTCCATAGTCATGTTTGGTTGAGTTTGGTTGTTGTGAGTTTGTGGTGTTTTTTTTGTACATGGTTCTGTTCCGGTCGGGTCTGCCTTTATTGTCTGCATTCTCGTTAGTTTGATTTCGTCCACCTGTCTGGTGATACTTTGTCCAGTTTTGCTCCTGATTCAGTCCTGCCTCATTTCCTTCTTAAAACTTCCTTTTTTGAGCCACATACTTCTCAGTTTTCATGCATTTTTTGGCTCCCCTTCCTTCCTCCTCCCAACTCACCATGCCCATATGTAACACTTGTATACACCTGATTTTGGCTGTCACACCTGTATATTGAATTGCCATTACAGTCGAACCTCTATATAGTGAACCTCTACAAAGTGAATCTCTCTTCATAGTGAACGAATCTTTACGGTCCCTTGCAAAACAGCTATATTTGACGTGTATGTAAAACCTCCTCATAGGGAAACTCCACATAGTGAATAATCTCTTCATAGTGATGCTATTAGTCAGTCCCTTGACAGCATCTACCTCTATATTGTGAATATCTGAACTTATCGAAAATTGTGAAGTTGTAAAATTGGGCGCACTGTCGGGATTTCCTCCCTGCCTAGCCGCTCTCGCGCGCCGCGACTTTCTCTTGCATTTTCACTTCGTCCGCCGTCCACTGCGCACGCGTTTCTCCGCTGGTCATCCCTCCGAAAATTCTAAGATGTCGGAATCTGCCGTGAAAAGTGTGGATGCTCGCATGAATCGTGTAGAAAATATGATTGGTTCCGTTGTCGAGAGACGTACCGTGCAACCTCGTATTGACAGTTACTTTCTCCGCGCTGATGACATGCACTGATCATGTTTTATTATGATCATATATTCATTAACTATTGTTGAATAATAATAAAGATATTTGTTCAATGTAAAATGTTTTTACATTAGTTTTACCGCATTAGATTTTAGTGTTTAAACAACTTAAGTTGTTTAATGTACATTTATTTACATATTTATTTTTAAAAAAACGTATATAAAATTATTTACATATTTATTAAAAATTATTCACATATTTCATCAATGAATTCTGAACATTTTAGGAAAACCTCTATAAAGTGAATCTCTCTTCATAGTGAACTTCTCTCCTCGGACCCTTGAAGTTCACTATGTAGAGGTTCGACTGTAGTAATTTAGCGTACAATCTTGTTCAAGCTTACAACTTTGTGGACAAATAATTTGAAGTGATTATTACTTATTATACCTTATTATATAAGTTTTGGCACATAAAATGAGACATTTTAATAGCTGATGCGCATTTATTGAATTTTAAGTGTTCTGAAAAATAGCCCGCGTAGCCCAGTAATGCGTATGTGTGCGCATGAGAGGTCCAACCACTGAAGGCCTAAGTGTGAAATGCATGGACCACCACTGTCTCCAACTCAGTGAGCCACCTCACTCTGAACCTCACAAAAATAAAAGAATTGGTCCTGGCCTTCCATACAGACAGCAAAGAGCCAACCCCAGTCATCATCAACAGGACGTATGCCTAGATTCCACTCATTCAAGTTCTTGGGAGTCCACGTCACCGGTGACATCTCCTGCGGACATCTCCTGGGGACACTATGGTAGCGTAGTTGTCTTCTAACCGAGAATCTGTAGGTTCGATCCCTCGATCATTGTGACCATGTCAAAGTGTTCTCGTGCAAGACACGGAGTATCCACCTACTCCTGATGCTGTGTCATCAGGAAGTAAAGTCCTGTGAATGGAAATCCAACCTCCAAAAAATCTCATATTGCATAAGAAATTGAATTTATAATGTGCCAAAGATAAGATTCCATCATTTTATATGTATATATTTATCTGTAAAAAGTAAAAAAAAAAATCTAATGATATCAATAAACCCTCTAATGAAATTCATTGCAAGAGACTAATGCAAAGAATGAAAATTCTTGATGAACTCTCAAACTATGAAAACGTTAGAATAAAAAGGGACAAATGAAAAGTATAATTTGATCATTGACTAAAATCCAGATTAAAAAAAAACTTAAACTAAATTTTAATTTGCCTAAATTTATAATAACTTGACAAATAACTAACTGTGAACATGGACAAGCGACGTGGATGAAAATTTAAAACAATGCCCAATTAATATTACCAGAAATGATAATACTAAGTACACCTCCTCTGGATTATTGGCAGACTGCTCAGTCTCTGCGGAGAGACACATTTTTTTCAAGTGTTTGATAATGTCAATATTAGACAAAATATTCAAGTGCACGGGGAAGGAAAAAAAGGTAATGGGAGGGGTGTATTTGTTACTCTTTTTAGTTTGTACAGTTCAATATTGCAACTGAAAATAACTTGCTTGATTTGTTTAATAGTAACAAAACAATCAAGGAAGTATTCAAATGTTTCATTTTATATAGGAAATTACATGACAGACAATGTTAAAACTTGAAATTCTCTTGTAAACAAATGAAAATTGTCGAGGAGGTGCCTAATAAAATCTTCCCAAGGCCAGCCTTGATAGTTAGGGTTAGTTAGATAGAACACTTGATTCGTTGCTGAGGTCGAAAGAAAAAAATGTTTGAAGGAACCATATTACAAGAATGAATGAAAGGAGTACAACCGTACACACACATTCTACTATTAGCATTGAATACTCTACTTTGATGTTAAACATTGAGAATTTTTTTATTTGAATGTGGAAAAGAGTTTTTAATATTTAAAATGGTTGTGAATATCGTACAATTGAACTTTTACATGTCTCAGTCATCTTGGATTCTAGGTCTCAGGGACTGTTGCTACATTCAGACAGGAGGTCAGCTCAACCCCAGTTTTTTGTGGGTACATTTTTTTGCGAGCTCGTTCCTATTTCCAAATAAAAGTGACCCACATGTAACTTGTGAGTGCCCAAATCTGTCCCGCATGGGCATTGAAGACACAGTGAGGTCACACACAAGCAAGCACGCTTTAACCCTATGTTTATGATACCTGGCGATGTTGAAGTGGCTGTCATACCGAAGCCAGAATATTTTCTGGGGGAAATAGAGAAGGAGAAGGGTGAGGTTTTTTTTTGCCTTGTACACATTGTCGTTTTGGTTTTTCCATCCCGCTTCCGCCTTTTCGAGTGCAGAATTGTGATGTGCCAGCTTGTTGTAATTTGCCAGTTGGATGAAAACGAATTGGTCATTCAGACTGAAGTCGCATGACAAAAGATTGGACACCTAAGTGGCCTGGGTTGCATTTATTGAATCTGTCTGTTCAAACCGCCATTAAAAGATCAGATACAGGTCACTCACGGGCAAAAAAAAAAAAAAAAAATCTGAATTCGGTCACTTCAAATTGCTGTCAGAGCAGTATTGCTAACTGTGAAGAACTTTGATTTTTCTGAACATTTTTGGCTTTGAGGGGGGCTAACAAGGACATCTGTTGTGTAATGCGCTCACTTGCTATCTGTGCGCACAGATGAATAAAAACGCTGTGAGACCAAGTTTGACTCGACCTTGTGTACAACCACAACACAACACAGAGGGTTGTAACATAAGTTAGAATTGGTGCAGTGGTTTGCTCGTCCCACTCACAGTTTATGGACCCTAGTTCAAATCCATCTTGCCTCCGCCTTCCTATGTGGAGTTTGCATGTTCTCCCCGAGCCTGCATGGGTTTTGTCTGGGTACTGCCGCTTCCTCCCACACTCTAAAAACATGCATGGCAGCTGTATTAGACATACAAAATTGTCCTTTGGTTTAAGTGGGTTCGTGAAAGGCTGTTGGTCTCTGTGTGCCCTGCAATTGGCCGCCAACCAGTTCAGGGTGTCCCGTTCCTAATGCCCCAAGTCAGCTGGGTTAGGTGCCAGCACGCCTGCGACCCTTGTAAGTAAGAATAAGCGTCTCTACAAAATGGATGGATGAATGTTTTAGAATGTTTAGATTTTATAATAGTGTTTTCGGATGCATCTTTTTTGAATATTGACTCACTTTACCCATATAAGATCAGCATCTTTAATTGTTTCAAAATAGCTCAAAATAATCACTTATTCAACATAAACATTTGTCATTCCTTTGTTAAACATTTCAAATGGCAGCATGCAAATTAAAGTGTCACTGCATTCCTTCTGATTTTCTTTTTAATACAATGTTTAATGGCAAAGGAGTCAGTGGAAATGAACATCATATTTCCATCAACCAACCAGTCCTGTGATAATAGTGGACAAGGGACCTACAGGCCTGTAGGAGCTCCATATCTTTATCCATGCCTGGCCTGGATGTGGTCTGCCTAGAAAAAAAAGGCCTGAGGGCCCGCACTCTATCTCAGAGTGATGTCTAATCTGGTTACCTCGGCAACAGTAGGGATTAGGAAGATGATGAGGGAGGGGCTTTTCTAACGAGACTGGTCATATGCATAATTCATGTAAACGAGCAAAAGAAGGAGGGGCGCGGGTGTATCTGACGGTTGATGAGCTTTTCTCCAATAGATGAGAGAGCCACCCAAACATGTGCATGATTCACAACTCCCACTAAAACCTAACCACAACCAATTCTCATTACAATATTCATTACCATTCTAGACACACCCCCATCCATTCACCATTTCCAATTAATCCTGGAATTGATGGTCAAGCAAATTCAGTATGTCTTTTTTTTCTTATAGTTGTGCTCAAAGAAAACATTACAGATGTATACTTGTATTCATAGTGAGATGTTTTATTAAATCAGTGGAGCAAAAATAACGTGACACTGATGGGAAGTTGTGGCAGCTGTGTGTTAACTGCACTGCCGCATTGGAGAACAATCATCCAACAAAACCGGTCACTTCGATTGTAGATGTCTTTCACAAGAAGAAGACACAAGATTGCGCCTGCAATTTCACCGTGACTCAAAGTGAATATCAAAAAAAAAAAAAAAAAAAGGGGGCTGTATTAGTGCATTTGAATTCACCTGCTTATGTAGTTTCTCAGTGGACATGACAAACATGTCGCCCCTTCAGTGTTTGCTACACTAAGACGCACCGGGCGCCCCGGCTAAACATACACATACACACATATCCTGCCACCTCTTCACCCTCACCCTCCTCCTCGTGCCCTACACCCCACGCATAATCACCCCCACCCTGCCTTCCCTGCCAGAGCACCCATGTCCAAACCAAACACAACAGATCAACAACTCGGCATGCAGATCATGTCAAGGATAAATTATGCGCAGTGTGTCAGCCTCATACGTGGGCTCTCGGCTGGCTGTCCGTGACATGTGTCAGGGTGCCCCTGCGTCTCCGTCGCGCCACGCTAATGACGTGATGCTGGGTTAGCTTCCAAAGCACCCCACCCCATCTCTCTGCCTGCCCCTGCAACCCCATCGCCCACTCCTCTAACACCCTCTACCCATCACCAGGCGACAAGACAGCGTGTCACCTCCAGAGGGGTCTGAAGGGGAAAAAATGTTTTATGGGAAACAAGATGGACTATAATAATAGCTAGTCCAGTAAGATATATATATATATATATATATATATATATATATATATATATATATATATATATATATATATATATATATATATATATATATACACATGTATACATGTTTGGGTTACAACAACATACCAACCATTTCTAATACCTTAAACCCTTCTGGAAAATTTTGATGTGTGAGATCAAAGGAAAAGCATTCCAAAAAAAAAAAAACACTAGGAGGCTAAAATATTGCATGGAATGTCAAAACATGTCGACTTTAAATATGTTGTCCTGCCATCCTTTCTAAGTGCTAGCAAACAGGAGGTTGAGAGGTACATTCTGCAAATGTCAAATTTAGCCTGTCAGCCTCATTTACTACCATTAAAAATTGGAAATATTACTAATGTTGTATCATATTGATGTTGTATCATGTATTTCCCCTGTTTTCTGCATTAATTCTTTCAACAGCAACTCTCAAACAGGGTGCAATAGAATTTTTTGTGCTGGGACACAAAACGCTCAGGGGGTTCTAGTGGTCAATTTATGACATTTGCAAGCCGTTGAATGACTTCATCGAGTGGCTTAACCTGACTCCCATCATGCAAAGTTCTTGCTCGGCATTGTGAGACTTGTAGTTGGCAAAAGGTTTCGATCCAAGAACTAAATGTTGCAGGAAGGTTTTTATTTTCCAGCAGGGAAGTGTATTATTTCTTGCAATGCATAACAATATATCTGCATATTCCTGTCAGCAAAATCTGCAACATCGAATAGCTGTTAACATTTCTTTTTCTCACAAAATGAAAATTCTTTGAAATGAAACAGCCTTGGAATATATATCTGTGTGTACCGTGTATGCAAATATACATATTTATGGTTAGGGCTGATGCCACTGAACACTTTGAAGTGTTGAAAGTAAAAATATATTTGTAATTGATGATGTTACAACCCTTTCCATTTCAGCCCAAGTTTGGTCATAATAAGTGCCAGGTTACTGAAAAATCCCTGGACACCCAGGGGTTAATATTTATGTCTGTAAATATCAGCACTGCACAGCACATAAAACATCCAATTTGAGACCTTTTTAAAAATAATTTACTTTGCTTACCTCCTTCCATCGCTATGCCTTGCCCTTAAAAGTCGTGCTTCTCTCCCACTCAAGATGGAGCTTTTTTTTTTTTTTTTTTTTATAGTCTTTGTATGCAAATCCTGTCTGACTTGTCTGAATTATGTGTGTCTGTCCAGGAGCCTCTGTGATTCGGAGTGACTGAGGATTGCACACACGGTGATTGCATCCACTGGGCCTACTCTGAGCCTTGCATAAGTAATTGAGATGTCAGTATGTGTTCTCATATTCCCGCAACAAAACTGTAGGAAAACATGCACTGTTGAAGGTCATTTGAATAATTCCTTAATGGAAGGCAGGCTTTGTTTTTCTGAATGCATGAAAAAGCAAATGTCAATGATCAAAATCAAGCTGTGTCATATCTCATAGAAGCAGCACTGATTCCTGGAGCACTTCACCCTCTATCTCCTTCTCTTTTGCTCTGAAAAGATAGATAAGGGAGAAGTGTCTTTGTGCATATCAAACACAACACAAGCCACTATTTCTCTAGGGCCTTTTTGAAACACAAATTGGTTTGGAGACATTTTCCATGTTGACCTCTTTGATTTGAAATAGGAAATGACAAGGAAATGGTAGTTCTCATATTCAAATATAATCCTGAGAGGTCACTGACGAAATAGCACAAACAGCATACAAGCTTAATAATACAAAAGCTTATGAATCTTCGAAATAAAGATTGCACCTATAGACATCTCCTCATACCAAGTCGTTCCTCTTTCATTAAAAAAAAGTAATCATGGGGAGTTCTGTTGGGGTTTTATTTTTTACAGAACAATGTGTGTAAAAGCTATAAAGCACAATACACTTTATTGAAAAGAAAAGATGCCAATGCTTATCCACATTAGAAAATGTGCATCTACGCTTGGATGGAAATCCAACCCTAAATTCTCACTGGCACCCTGATCAAAACTAATGCCTCTTAAATGATCTCCGACATCCATAAACTTGATGCTGTTAAACATATTAGTTCCTCGGGATAGTCTGTCAAAACAGCTCTCCCACTCAAATAACACGCCATCGAGAAAAACTGCATCAATGAAAAGAAAACATTATTTTTATTTTTTATCACACTGGCTGCTGTTATTGTTACATCAGCATTAGCATCATATTATTGTGTGCTGGTTGATATTATTAAAAGGTATTCTTCAACATTAATCAAATAGCTTAGATTTTGCAGTTGTTTTATTTGCCCTGTGACATATGTGAGAAAACAAGTCATTAAGTTCAGTGGAAGATTGGCAGCAAAACACATGGTCTGAAGAAAGAAAAAAGAGCAAGACAGTTGACTAGCCAAAGAGCCCAAAAAGGAGTATTGTTACTGTGAGGAATTAAAGTAGTAGTAGAGAAATAAAAACTGCTCACATACATCTATACATGATAAATAACATAATAACATAAAGAACACTAAATAAAAAAACTAAATGCTATGATATGTGAATGTAGAAATTCAAAACAATATCAGTACTTAATCTAAAACATGAGATATTTCACATTCAAAACAGTCAATCAAAAATACTGTGAAGTAAGGCAAACTCAGCCTTGATAAATGGAACTTGTATTTTGTTTCCAATTGTTCAATAGCCCAATAAGCTTGCCGTGTAGAGACGATTAAAAAAAAAAAAAAGCAAAATGGCAGCCCAAAAGTGGATCTTAAAGATCTAGACACCCCTTTAACTGGTGAAATGGAGTAATCGTGACTTCAAAAGAAGCTAAAATGGACAGGTGAAACAGCAGATGGGGAAGAAAACCTTCGGAAGAACCAAAAGCAAATAGATCCCACAAGCAATTACTGGCAGATAGAGAAAAGTAGCCAACAAATAGAGCTCAGCATAACTGACTAAAGAAATTATTTCTTTTAAAAAAGGAATAAATGAAATGTTGCGTTACAACTACAGTGATGCCTTGAGAGATGAGAGATGATTATTTTTTCCGTGACAACACTTGCTACTCAGAACACTCATATCGAGAATGATCTTTGCGCATTGCACATGCAGCTTTGGAGACTCCAATTTATGGCGTTACAATGAGCTATATTAACATAGAGTAAATGGATTATTTAAATGCTGTTAATCACTCAAAGCTTTGTAACTTATAATACAAGGTGTTCCAAAATAGGTGACCCCATTCTAAATGCCCATATCTCGGAAACTACTGGATGGACTTTAATGAAACTCAATACACTTTATGTTGAAGGTCATATGTTTGATTGGTTCAATTTACAAAGAAAAGTACAAATATTTGTTGGTTTTATGACAAATTTTCATAAATGTTTTATCCGAGCACCGCTTGAGACTCTGCACACGTTGATGGCCGTCCTGGCGATTGAGGTATGCATAAGCAGCCCTCTTCTTGAAATTTTTGGTGCCAAGTTCTAATTTGTTTTGTAGTTGTTGCCTTCTTTGCAAAATTTGAAGGCACGCTGCACTGTCTTCGATGAGTCAGAGCCATACTCTAACACGCAAATTGCCTTTTCTTTTGACGTGAACGACATTTCTTAACTTGAAAAGATAGAACTGTCAAACGTCACACACAAAAAATGAAACGTTTCTACACAAACTGGGAAAATTTGAGGCCATTCCAACAAAAATTGTCAAAATTATTGGCCTGCGAAATGGGGTCAAACATTTTGGAACATCCTGTAATTAATTATGCCGCTCGCATCATTAAATACTAACTCTTAATTAAGGAGCTGTCTAGGTAAAACTTTTGTGGTGTGTTGAATCATGATATCATTGTTTGATTTTAGTTACTTTGGAGGCTTTCAACAGCAACAATGAAAATAAATATCCTTGTGAATTCAAACACTGTGTGGTAGAGCCAAAGTCACTTTTTTTTCTTGCCTCAAAAACAGAAGCGGCCTTCTCTGGTGTGCACAGAACCTGCATGTTTTACACAGTGAGGCTTGGCAACGTAATTGAATAAAGTCCACAAGCTGACTTAAATCAACATAAAAATAGACTGAGGCAGGTAGAACATGTGAATACTGATAACTTCTCCCTGAATGCAATTTCCACAACGAAGCATATCACGAGCCAAACAGATTTGCCAAGACTTTAGTTTCCTATCCAGAACAAAGTCTCTTAGCCGTTGTGGCTTTCTTTGTTTATTCTCTGTCAGACATTGTTTGTTTGGTTTGCAGCATTTTGGAAGGGTATTAAACTGCGTCGGGGGTTCTGCGTGAAGTTAGAGGTTTTATAGACTGCACACACGCCGCTAGATGCTCAGTGGGAGCTTTGTCTTTGTTTCATATTGACAATGATCATCATGCCGCTATCACATGTGAGCCAGGAGCAAGAGCATATGAAACCGAAGGAAAAGACTTTGAAAAGCAGACGGGTATATTTTTTTCCCGGAGCGAGCGTAAAGGGACAATAATGCACAACTCAAAGCTTCAGAACCTCTGAGAAAAGACCCGACACGGATTAACATGCCCTCTGTGGTTCACCTTCACATCTGAGTGACACTTTTTGTGCATTATCTTGACCAGATTATGTGGCTCTTTGGGTCAAATCATGTACTGAATAGTAGCATTGTATTCTGCTGAGCATACCTGGGCTCTTTCTAGGAAGATGTTCGACCTGAGTATGGGGACCACAACTCTTTTTTATGTTCCCCCCAGACCCGGTAATTTTGTTATGCTATTTGTGCCCTCTGTCCCCACCCAGAGCTGTCTGCTGTACATAATGCTTGCCCTGCGAGGAGGCAGGCATTTATTTAAACAAAACCTTGAGGAAAGCCCTACCAATCCTCGGGGCACACGTTCACCAGCGCCCAAAGCACAAAAGCTATGCAAATCTTCTCAGGCTGCGTTATCTACGCTCGGTTTCCGCTAGCACCACGGGAACCAGCATTGTGCCATGCACGGCGATTATCGCATGTAATTTACATAGAATACGCACAGGAAACACTGCACTGATCTCTAACAAAGCAAAGAAGAGTATCTGCTCAGCGGCGATCTGAAGCTACAGAAAAATTGTACATAGGTTTAGCTGTGGTGCATTAAACCTAAAGGTTTTGCAGTGAGCGGGATCTCCTACGAATGTTGCTTGTTTATCTGTCTTATTTGTTTCAGAATTGAACTCAAGTGTTTTTGTCTGTGTGTGTTTTTCAGGAAGCTGACTCCTTCAGCCAAGCCAATCTGCCCTCTGCTTGTGTTTCCTTTGTCTCTGAATCCATGTATCAACAGAAGTGAGGTGAAACGCAATCGAGGAGGTGTGTGATTGCACAAAGATGCATCCTAAAACAGCTGGAGTAGTTACAGCACAGGTGTCAAACTTAAGGCACGGGGGGCCAGATCCAGCCCGCTGCATTATTTTATGTGGCTTGCTGAATGCTAATTACGACTTCAAGTTTCTGACTAAAGTACCAAATTTGCAAGTAGTCTTCATATGAAAAAAATAACAAGCATTTTTTTTGTCACCAATCCCTCTTTTGAACAGTATTTCTGACCTCTGATTTCAAGTCTAAACGTATGTAAATTTTCAAAGATCATAGTGTACGTCAAATTTCTATAACTTCAGTCAGAATGACTCTCCGTTAGAATCTACAACCACAATGCAACTCACGATAAAAATGAGTTTGACCCCCCTGAGTTAGAGTAGATGTGTGTGACTGAGCCGACATGAGACAAGTTGTGAATGTAAGAAACAAACGTCATAACACTGCAGGTTGCTTTCAATCATATAAAGGCTGCCTCTGTAAGCACTCCATCAGAAACCTGAGACATGAGGGTGAGATGAGAGATCAAATTCCTGATCCTGACGCTTTACCTTCCAGCAAGCTGCCAGAAGAAAATCTTAAATCTGGCTCTTTCTTTGGGTCTACAGAAGGTCAGCATTCTGCATTGACTACATGAATGGATGTTAATTGCTATACTTTGAATTGAGTGTTTAAAAAAAGGGGGGGGGGGGGGGGGACTTCATACTGTACATCAAAAGGGGAATTCAAGCTATAGGTATGACCCCTCATGCGTGCATATGTACGCATTATTGGGCTACACAGGCTATTTTCGAAAGCTTTTAAACGTCAATAAACCCATGTCAGCCATTAAAACTTGTCATTATGCTGTCAAAACTTAAAAACGTCATAATTAAAATAGATATTCACGAAATTTTATGAAGTCCAAATTATAAAGCGCAGTGTAATATAAGAACATCATTTTATTTCTTTACTATTGATTGAATATGAACGAAATAAAAAAAACACAAACACACTAAAAATGAAACAATAAATGACGAAAAGGCTTGCACTCACCAAAACAAATGGCGGTCACAATCGATCAGTCTTTTCGATAGCTCCCGATTTTGCTTCACCTTTTCATTATGGAGGTCTCTTTATCTTGGCACTGAGATTTACAGTGTATCCACTCGGGAGTTCCAAAAGTATTTTAAAAGCACCGTAGCGCATTGAGGACCTCTCTTTACTTTCGAACTGAGACGTACAATACTGTATATCCACTCAGGTGTCCCCATAAGTTTTTTTAAAAGCACCGTAGCGCGTGTGTCCAGCCGTGCTTTGGTGTCTCATTGCTGCCTTGGTTAAACAATTGAAGTTTACGAATCCAGTGTAGCGCCACCTTTGCAAACAAAAGGCATTCCCAGCATAACTATTTGCTAGGGTTAACTCACGTCTTTGCTTGCCCAGTCACGAAATATAGCCAAGTCGGGGCAGGTTATCTAATAGCTGCGCTCTAAAGCAATCAGGCAAAGCCAACACCACATAGCTTGCTTGTTGAGCATTGCACTGCCTTCCTGCAATGAGCATCCACTCACGTCACGTTCAACGTGAGGCCTCTAGATGGGGATCTTATGATCTTATGGGCCGCTCACATATCCATCTGCACTTGCGCAGAAGACTGTAACTGTTGACGAAAATGCCCTACCGTCTCCGGGGGCAGACAGTGAGCTGAATTCTAATTGGCTAAAAACTCCAACTTAAAACTACAACACTAGAAGGAGCGTAACCAAATGGATATAATGTGACAGGGAGAGAACAGAATATGGAAAATTATTTTATAAATTTAAAAAATCTCTAATATACCGGTATGTATATTTAATAAAAATGAATTTAAAATGACATTGACTTTCACTATAGTTATTATAACCATTATAGTTTATTATAGTTATGATAAGGATGTCAGATTATGTTAAGCCAGCAGAGAAGGCCTTGCTGGCCCTGACGGCCCACCACTGCAGTCCAAATTTTGGATGTATTTTCTTCAATGTATTAGTGTTTTTTTCGGGGATTATTTTGCTGTGACTGAGGACCTAGTTAAAAGTAAACAAGGATGGAGCCATTACCTAAAAGAGCACATTGTAACCTGCGAATGGAACAATTTGGTGTTTGGCATTATTTTGTCCTGGAGTAATCAGCTGAGAATTTAAGATATTGCAAACACATTGCAAACTAACAAAAATTGCAGAGTAATAAATGGCTATCCATTCCAATGTCCTGTTTCAATTGTATGAATAGCAATAGTAATTTGATTGGTTTGCTTTATTTTCAAAATGACACCAAACACGTGCTCAATGTACTCATGGCCAATGAAAGAGTCATGTTTGGAAAAAAAAATGTTGAAATTGGCACTTACGGGGACTTATTTCTTTTATAACAAGTCTGTTATTAGTACCCTACTTCTGCTCTCAATCAAAATGAGTTTTTTTCTTTTTATTTTAGATACCTTGTTTAGCTAGGCCTGATAGTTCTTGCCAAAAGTTCTGTAATTATTACAAATAAAAGAAGCATCTGAACAAAACAGCTGAAGTGTTATTTTACAGTAAATGTACATTTTATGTAATTGATTGGGATATATTCATTGATACCAAAAAAAAAACAAAAACAAAAAACAATGCACTAAGTTGCACACAAGAAAACACCCAGTCTGATGGTAATCCAATTCCCTATCAGTTTTTGCCATCAACTTCTAAGGTGTGATTGAAATACCAAATTAATTTATCATTATTTAATATGTGCCAGTCACCTAGCCACATTAAAGTGAATAGAGAACATTTGGTTAAAATGATAGTCTTCTGTGTATGATTAATAAAAGAAAAGGATGTTTTTCTTTAGTTAGTTTCAGGTCAAGATGTTGATGATGTCAAGTAAAAGAGTCACCCATCTGATCGGATCACAGGCTGAAATACACTGCTGTCATTAACAAATATAACAGTGGCTCTTCAGAGAGGACGCTCCGAAGGCCAATCACAAGCAGAGCATGAGTTTTTGTACACAATTGGCACTCTGAATAGCTTATCATTCCTGTCATCTTCATCATTTTTATAATCACTGGTGGTGTGAGGGAATTCTGTCATCAGGTTTTTTGTTCTATTAAAAGTGGTTAAGAGAAAAGTAAATGTGTTTCACAACAACAGCATTTGTGAACATGTATTACACTGAGCGAGAGCTGGATTTTGTTGTGACTGCTTTACTGTGCAGCAAAAGGAATGCTCAAGAGCCTGCCTCCATTTTCTTTTTGTCAGAAAACTGAAACCCTCCATCCATTAGCTACCGCTTTCAGGTCGCGAGGGCAGAAGCTTGAGCAAGGAAGCCCAGAGGTCCCTCTCCCCAGCCACTTCATTCAGCTCCTCCGGGAGGATCCTCAGGCGTACCCAGGCCAGCTGAAAGACATACTCTCTCCAGTGTGTCCCGGGTCCTCCATGGAGCCTCCTCCCAGTGGTACCTGCTCGAAACACCTCCCAAGGGAGGCATCCTAAACAGATGCCCGAGCCAGCTCAACTGACTCCTCTCAATGCAGATAAGCAGAGGCTCGACATAGAATCCCTGACCGAGCTTCTCATCCTACCTCTAAGGGACAGGCTGCACACCCTGCGGAGGAAACTCTTTTCAGCCATTTGAACTCTGGATCTTCTTTCGGTCACGACCCGCAGCTCGTGACCATAGGTGAGGGCTGGAACGTAAACCAAACCGGTAAAAAGAAACAGTCACCTTTTGGCTCAGCTCTCACTTCACCACGACAGACCGGTACAGCATCCGCATTACAGCAGCGATCCGCCTGTTGACCTCCCGCTCCATCCTACCTTCATTCGTGAACGAGACCCCAAGATACTTGAACTCCACTTGGGGCTGGACCTTATCCATGACCTGGAGAGTGCATTCCTCCCTTTAAAAACTGAAGACCATGGTGTCTGTTTTGGAGGTGCTGATCTTCATCCCAGCCGCTTCACACTCGGCTACGAACCGCTCCAGTGAGAGCTGGAGGTCAACTGAACCACATTATGATTATATTTATTAATCAATTTATTTAAGGGATATAATTATGATCTGTTTAACTGAGGGTGTAGCCAATTTTAGCCTAGGTGATCAGCATCCTGAGATGTTCCTTTTTTTTTTTTTTTTTTTTTTACCAAATAGGACTTAGGCCATTACGATTTTTTTAGGCTTGACGACATGGAACTTGATGCATTGTGGCAAATGAATACACAAACACAAATGTATAACTGTTAACAACTGCTTTGGGGTTTATTTTACAATCGAGAAAGAAAAGAAACAATCTAACCAGCGCTAAAAATGTTTCTTTGTTTTTTTTCAGTTTTTTTTTTGGACAATATTGTTGATAAAACATTGAAATGTAGTCATTGTGCATCGCTCATTTATTTTCCACACCATTTCATGCATCAAAACGGATGCAAGTATAATTAAAATCATTTTTGTAAACCAAGCCAAAGAAGCTGAATTTGTATTTTCTTTGAAAAAGACACTTTGTAACTCTACAGCATATATCTATGTACACAATCTGCTTTTTTGCTTTTTTTTTTAATCATTTTAGTATATAAAAAGACAATATAAAAGTTAGAGAATGCACACACCTTAAGATACAAAGACTGCAGAGTCATTTCAAATGAAGAGATATGTCTTATGGGAGTACTAACATTTAACTGGTAATCATTTACAACTGTTCTCTTTACAGCTGAAAGCAACACCGGTAAAAAGAGGAAAACAAAAAACCCCATCATATTAAGTAAATTTAACAATAAGTGATACTTCACAACAAGAAAAGTTGTTTCTTTTTTGTTTTAGCAAACTTGCATAAAATGGCCATATTTAACTCACTGGAAGCAGCATTTCAGTTGTTCCAAATGTTCATAAAATCTTTTTTCAATACAATAAAGCAGGCCATTTTTCTTCAAAACATTTCAATAACAGGAACCCATAATTATTCTTTTTACACACGCAAAATTCAAAAGTCTAAGGTGCTACTTCAGTCTTTCGGGGTATCTTTAATCATTTTTGGTGTATACATTTAATTTTCTTCTTCATATCAAGTATAGTACAGATTTCCATTCCTCCGATGCATTTTTACGTTTATCATTGACACAGTAGGCGTGTTTTTTGCCATGAGAATATTAATCATTTCGTTTAACCTTGATCACTAAAATACATGCACAGATCAGACAAACAGCATATAAATATCGAAATTATTGTAAAAAAGAAAAACAAGTTTGGCAAACCAAAGACAAATCAACATGGTCCAGTCAGGCAATCATTACAACAGAAAATAAGACTTTCTTTTTTTCTGTTTTCTGTTGGCTCAGTTCGGCCCAGTGCAGTAACTGTGAACAATGTTGTTTTAGTGCAATGAAATTCTATTCAGTTCCAAAGGTGTCAATGTCTCCTCTCGTTGACATCTTCCTTAAACTGACTCAATTTTTTCTAGTTTCTCTAATTTCTCCAAAGCTGTAACAAACACCAGGTGGTCCTCAGGAGACTTGCCATGGGTTTTACTGAGGTGCAACTTGACCGCGTGTTTGCTGACGAATGTCCGATTGCAAAGTCTGCACTGGTACACAGAGCCGATGTCGTCCTCTGGCGTAGTCAAGGCTGACAGGGAACTGCCGAATGTCATTTTGTCCGTGATCACCTTTGAGGCAGCCTGCTGCTCCCGTAGGTGTTCAGCTGACAGTTTGGACAGGTCCTTCAAGCTGAATCCCAAGTGCGACTCCAGGTGGCTGATATAGGAGGAGGGAGTCCTGAACTGAGAAGCACAGTCACCGCAGAGGAACACAGGCTGGCACGAGTCCATGTTTTTGAGAAACTTGGTACCGCCAGTCCGTCTCAGTTGGTATTTGACATTAGCTAACCAGTGGGAAATGGTCGTCATGGAGAGGCCTGTGAACTTACAGATGTGGACCCTTTCCTGAGGGCCCAGATCAGTCATAGCGTAGCGGCCTTCTGGGGTCTCCCGTAGGCTGGAGGCAAACTGCGCCTGCAGGATAAGGAGATGCTGGGGATTCCAGTTGGATTGTCGCCCTTTTCTCTTCTGCACTGGGGAAAGATCCTCAAGCGCATCCTCGAATGCGCTGACATCAGCATCAGATTTCTCTGAGATGGACGAGGGCGTTGACGATTTGGGAGTCAGTCTCCCGGTGAGGTTCTTTACCATATCAGAGATGTCCATTAGAGCGTTCTCTCTCAAAGGAGAGGAGACTGTCTCAGGCATGCTCATGATAGGTTTGTTACCATTTACGACGTTGTTGAGCACACCACCGCTGTTGTTGTTGTTAGTGTTATTGTTAGTACAGGACTTGTTTTTACTCAGGTCTATGGGTTGGTCATTATTCTCATACAAAGGGAAATGGTTGATGGGCTCAGCAGTTTTACCCTGAGATGTAGGGTTGAAAGTCGGCTTATCCATCATGCTGTTACTGATTTTGTAAAGCATTGACAGTGGGTCTGCTGCCGGGCTTACTGCTTTGGAGGCCTTACCCAGGTGTGTGTTCATGATTGACTGGAGTGCACTGAGAGGATTGATAAAAGGACTTTCTGGTGAGTGATCAGTAATGATGCCTAGAGTGCTGCCGTTTGTCACCGGCGATTGGCATGCCTCGTGGCCATTCTTTGAATTGTTGTTGTAGACATCCACAAGGTTTTCTTTTGGCTCTTTCTTGCAGATAAGCTCAGATTCTACATTGCCTGGACTGGCGCTTCTCATACCAGATGCTTTGACTGCAATTAGATCATTTGGAGAGGCCGCTGGCTCCTTCTGCTCCCTCAGTGCAGGAGAGGGGGACTTTGCCAACGAAGGAGGCCGGGCTCGCTCCACGCTCACCATTTTCTCCTCCTTTTCTTTCTTCACAGCCGCAGCTTTCCCTGTCACCTTCTCGACCAGCTCCTCCATGGCAGTGACATTGCTCCTGAGTGGAGTAGGAGAAGAAGGACTCCGAGGCGAATTGATAAGTGAACCGGGGTCATTCACGAGCCCTCTGAGCCCACCGCTGAACATTGGCTGCATCTGGAGGCTCTGGATGGTAGGTGGAAGAACAGTAGACGAGCTCTTTATAGCACCTTGTAGCTGATAAGCTGCATGAATGCTTGGATATCCGCCCCAAGTGGGGGTGCCTGTCTGAGCCTTGCTAATGGCGCTTGACACTGTATTTTCAAGGGATTTAAGAATATCTAAACCTTCCTTTGGAGTTTCCTCCAGATCTTCTTCTCTAAGATATTTATATGATGTGGTGTCAGTCTCAACTTTCTCACCCGAGTCGTCTCTCTCCTCCTTGATTTTTTTCTCCACTGGCTCACCAGTCTCCATTTTCTCATCTTCACTCGCTTCCCTCTTTTCCTCTGAGCCCGAGGACAGGGCAGGGGACACTGGCTGAGACTTTATACTACCAGGTACAGGGAGTTTGGTGGTGGTAGGCGGCAGCGGGATAGACTGAATCTTTTCTTCCACCACAGGATCAAACACCAGTTGCTTCCCCTTCTTGGATGCAGAGTTTGTGACCTTCAAAAAGTGACCAGTGACCATCATGTGAGCAGTCAGCTGTTGCAGCGTATCATGGGAGCTACCACACTCCATGCATTTCAGGATCTGAGCTTTTCGTGCTTCAAACTGCCATGTATAGCTGGCACCATTCTGGTAGCCATAGCGGTTGTTTGCTGTTACGTAGGGATTCGCCATTGACTTTGCATCTTTGCTAACGTCGCCGAGCGATAAATTGCCTCCCCCGCCACCAGTATGCACAGATTCTGGAGAGCAAGGGGAAATGACACTATCTTGGATTGGTCGTTTTTTAGTGGATGCGGGTACCAGTTTAGTGGCCAGGGCTGGCACTGGTTCTTTTAGAGGCACTTTCTGGTAATGCTTGGTCTTGATCATATGAACGCTGAGATCCTGCAGAGATTCAAACGAGTGGCCACAGTACATGCACTTCAGCACCTTCTGAGCATCCTCTTTGCCTTCCATCTCCATCAGGGAGCGCTTGCGAGGTTTGGACCAGCGCTTTCCCTGATCCTCCTCTTTGTCCTTGTTGTCATCTCGATAGTGGCCAGTCTCATTCATATGGACTGTCAAACCAACCAGCGTGTCATAGGCAGCGCTGCAATCTTTACAGCGAAATTTGCTTGCACCAGTGAAGACAGAGCCATACAGCTTATTGTTTTGACGGTAGAGCTGCACTGTGCTGAAAAGGCTAGGCTCTGGTAAGAGGTGGTAGGGGGTCTGCTGAAGAGTCTTTGCAAGAGCTGCCTGGTGCCAGTCATAGGCCACACCACTGCCGTTATTAGTCGCCCCACTGCTGGTCCCGCTGCTGCTGGTCGCATTCTGAATGCTACCAGAGCAAGCTGCTGTGCCATTTGTGTTTACACTTGGGGTGCCAGTCTGGCTGACAGCGGTGCTGGAACCTCTACCATTGTGATGACTGGTGACTATGTTGACCCCATTGCTCTTGTTTGGCGTCGTTGTTGTTGCTGTTGTAATAGGTGCAGAGGAGGCAGCTTCTGAAGTTATGAGGGTACTGTTTACACTGCCTGCAGCAGCAGACTTGCTTTTCATGATATCCATTGTAATACTGGACCAAGAGGCATCTGAAATGAGGTTTGCATAGACGGCTTTCATCTGAGCCAAGCTATCTTGGAAAGATAGGCCATTGTTGGGTGAGAAGGGCAATGTTGCACCTTCCTTTTCGTGACCATCCCGAGAGGAGGTACTTTTAAAGTCTGTAAGTCTGTCACTGGCGTCGCTAAGAGGGGAGCCATAGCCAGCATCCGGGTTGGTGCCATTGCTGAGGGGAGAGTCTCTGTAGCTAGGTGCTTGTCCTCCTTCTGCATCTTCCTCTTCCTCGTTGCACAGAAATTCGGTGTCCTGGCCATCTAATGAGAGGCCGTCATCCTGGAGGTGCTCTTCCTCCTCATGAGTGGGCGCCTTAAGTTCATCTTCGGGCATGTACGCTGTAGCACAGGCAGAAGATGAAAATTGAAGAAAATGAATTATTACGGTATTGAGACAGCAAACATTCACAATACATCTACTTAAACAGGGAAAACAGTGATATAAACCTAACACCTAATGGAAAATGTAACCCTTTTATTGTAAACCACTCCAGTTTTAGGAGTAGGTGTCTCCATATAGTTAGCACACATGTGGTTGTGAAAGCATATGCTGAAAAAAAGCCTCAGAGGGAAATATAAATCACCGTGCTTCTGACACTTGTCCTTTTCCTACCCAACTCCCTATTCCTTCACACATGCCTCATGTTTCCCTGGAAATGACTGGCTGTTTGGCCTTGTTAGTCAGCTGCATGCTTGCATGTCCAACTCCCTTTTTTGCTCTTTGTTTTTCTATTCTCTAAGGTTTATTGCCTCTCAATCATCCAGTCCGTGAAGTTCAACTCCTAAAATGTTGAGATTATGCAACTGATTTGGTGAGGTGGAAAAAAAAAAAACTAATTGGAAAGTATAACAGCTTTTTCTAACCCAGTCAACGAAGCTAAAGGTCACGCCGATTTGAGATAATAAGCACAGAAACTGACAAAATATTGTTATTTGGAATCAGACTGCTAGTGATTGTTAAGAAGAGTATATTGTCGACAGAGGACACATTGTTAAAAACAGAAATATCGACGAAATATTGAAATGCATAAGATAGAGGATCGTGGCGAGATGTGTGTAAGTGTAGACATGGGGAACGAAGAACAAGCAAGCATGAAGTGTTGGGGTTTTTTTTAAGCGAGAAGGGGGGAGATGGGAGAAAGAAAAAAAGAGAGGGTGAGAGAGGCAGGGAGACAGGAAAGACAGCCCCCTAGCTTCTTCCTTTATCTCCTTCCTGCATGGTGAGATGTGTGTCCTAGATGCCAGTATCAATCTTTCCTGATGAAACAGATGTGCTGTCAGCTTCAAACGGCACGCTAACCTGTCATATCATAATCTAAGTGGACATAATACCTGATATATATACACTGGCACCATTTACTGCTGCCTGAGAGGAGATGGGTGGATGAGGTGGGGGAAGTGAGCAGCTGCACCATGCACTGTGACTATGTGATGATGTGCATTTGAGCGCATCGGTTTGGGAACGCACGTTAGCCTGCACGCTCACCTTCACAATGTGGCGCATACTTAGCCGCTCGCACTGAGCAAACGAGACTCTAACCATAATATTGTCTATAAATCGAGAGTGTGCTGTGTGCAGCTGATAGACCCTTCTCCAAATGAGCAACTTACCCCCCACCTCCCCACCCCAATGCCTGACAGGATTTCAGTGAAATGAGAGCACTACAGGAGAACCTGGCTGCGCTTCAATCCCACTGACAGACTGAGACCGAGACAGTTTCTAAAACTCCTGAAAATCCCTAACACAGCAGATTAGCATTATGTGATGTACTCTCTACAACACATCTGCAGAGTGTCTCCTGTTAGGGTGCCTTTCCACACCAACCAGCTTCCAGGTTGTCAATGCATATCAGCCATTTAATATACAACGCAGAATGGTTAGCCATTCATCACCAGCCCCATTGTACAGTAGGAATAACCTGGCTGAGTCACTCACGTCAGCATCAGTCCAAAAATAGCTAAAAGCCCAATAGTTGGAGATTTAGAAATCACGTTGTAGAAAGAAAAGAAAAATACAGCCTGCAATAAGGAGGGGCTTCGAGCGATGAGCGGGTCGCCAGGGAACCCTTTGACGATCCCTGTCAATCAATTTCTGTCCTGCCACGTTGTCATGGAAACAACAAAGAGGGAGCTATCAAAAGCACAGAGACAAAAGAGTGGCAGAGAGAGACATCTGTAAAAATCATAGGCAGCATCCAGATTGTTTTGCAAACCATAAATGTACATTAGTGATGAAACACGGTTAAAGTTAGCCTAAAATAAATGATCTCTGCCTCGCCTTTGAAATGCTTGTCTTGACGGGATGCTAAAATCTGAGTTGGCAATGAGGAGGTAAAAATATGAAGAGCTACACATCAAACGCGTCGCTTCAATCACTGCTACTTGAACATGTGTGACTGTTACTTGCGATCATATTAACCCCCTTCCTTCACTCTCAGTGCCACCACAGCACGTTTGTGTCCTGGACGCACATGTGCAATGTCACAGCGGTAGGAAGGGGCGGGCTACGGGTGGGCTAGGGATGGCATCCCTGGCGGTTTGGGTTGCGGAGAGGGTGATGGCTGTGAGCAGGGCCATCTGCACGGGCACCAAAGCGCTTGTCACTTTTGCTTGGGAACGTGCCGCGATCAAGGAGACAGGCGGCAGTGTGGCCAGGAGAGTGCAACAACTCACTGTCACAAACTGCAGCGATCAAGTCCCGCCACCAGCCACTCTAGCAACAACGGCAAGACATTAGCATCCCAGTGTATCACATCATCTACAGCGCAATATGCATATGCTTCATACAATCTTAATAAAGTGAGATATCAAATATGTTCAGAACTGAGAAGGTTTAATAGCTGCGCTGGATGTTATAAAAGCCCCTCCTTGAAAAACATATTGCACAAATGGATTAACACATTAGAAAGCTTTAAATCATGTTCTTTCACTATAAAATTTTGGACAAAAGGCTGACTGGCTATAAGAGGCTAGAGGTAGAAAGAGTGACTTCTCGCAACTACCTCAATTATCACTGAAACTAAAAGAAAGCAAAGCCCTTCCTTATACATTACAATATGACATCTTTGTTCATGGGTTTCGCGTTGTTCTCAAAGACGAGAGTGCCTGCAGTCCAGCTGTGCAGACAAGACGGAGACAGACAGTTGATCACGTTTGGCTGCGAACGCTCTTTGTCCTGTGTCAATTTAAAATTGGGCGTCACAGTGTGACAAAACTGTTGACCTAAGTAGAGATCATCTTTGAAAAGAAATTGTCCTCCATTCGCGGTGACTTTTTTATTGCTTCATTTCTGTAAAACATATAACATTGAATCCGACCACGTCTGCATTTTGGCAAGGAGAGGAGCAGCAACACATCACTCCTTTTCAAACTTTGCTATCTTTCCCACTCATCCGTTTTTCGCTGCTTTCCCCCTTCTTTGCTGAGAGTCTGCTTGGTTGTTAAATCAATAACACTCTCTGTCAGGCTTGCAGAGCTTCACCATTTGGCCGCTGTCAAAGCCAAACAAACCAGATAAGAAAGGCAGAAAGGCGATGAAACAAGAGTGAAAAGAAAGAGATGAAACCAGTCAGCCTCTCTTCAACGCTCCCTTTTCTCAAACACCCCTTCTTCTATTTATTTGCACACATTTCTTTATTTATTTGATGTGCGTTTGGGAAGAGGGGGCAATCACAGCAGTCATTTGCAGCACTAATGTCCAATCACAGGCCCCTTCACTCATATGATTTAGGCAGCGCTAGACAGGCTTTGCGGAGAAGGAGGCTCTGTGGAGGTGCTTGCTGTGTGACGGGATGCAGGCCGGGGCCGTTTAGGCTGCCCCCTAATAGGAAACTGGCAGTCTTATTCCTTCCCCAGATTCTGTTTGTCACCCTGCTCTCCATTACGTGCCTCTCAACACTGATGGCTTTGGACAGGAGCTGATCAAAAAGCCATCGCTTGACCTACACGCTGTGGCAGAATGAGACGCACACTGCACAGAGAGAATGGGGGGGGTGATGAGATGAAAAAAATGCAACCAAAAAACAAGGCGTTTTGTATGGCAGATAGAGGAGGGAGTGCAGCAGTAAGGAGGGTTGGAGGGGAGGGGTGATTGCTCTCGGACCGGGACAAGAGGGCTGTAAATAAAATGACATTATTATTTCCCCTGTCCCGTCATGTAGAAAAGCCAATTATGGTAATGCTGCTGCCGGCGTGTCAGAAGGAATGTTGGGATGTGCTTCCTGTGAAGCGGCTAACATGAAAGCCATGGCCTGCTGAGGAACACAGGCCTAATTTTGACAGGAGACTGCAAAGAAAATGCAGAGAACAGTGAGACAAGGAGAGTGAGATATGGAGAACATAACAAAGCTGGACCCGAGTTTTGTTCCCTGAAGCAGTGACTCTCGACTGCTGTTACACTGGAACGGTAGTGTGTGGCGAAAGATGATCACACGCGTCACGGGAAATGATCTAATTTCACGCAATTGGTCAGAAAACAATAATGTACTTTTGGTAATATACATATCTATCCAAGTGGCAAGATGTTGGATGAATATTTTTTCAAAAATCTATACTATAGGTAAGTCCACACATGTGGGTGTTACTTTTACAAATGATTGAACTATCCGAAGTGTTTCTAGAGGTTGAACAAACTTGCAGTTTTGTGGCTCGATTGAAAAGTAAGGATTTTTGAAATATAAGGATTCTGCCCAACACCCTTGAAATACTCTTAACTAGTTGGCAGACGTTACAAGCAACCTGTCTTTCCACTTGTTGTCATTGGGACATCAGAAATATCTCTGCTTGAGTCCGTACATTTGTTGCGTATAGTAGGACATGATTATCATTATTTGTAACTTTTGTTGCAATTAAAATACGCATTGGCTCATAAACGATTGAAAAACACCATCCTAAACTGCCCAATACCTGTTAAGATTAAAATGTTGCATTGCAAGTGCTCAAGGGAAGAATTTAAGACCTATTGTATTTTTACTGCTACACTAACACGTATACTGCACTAGCCATGACAAAACATTGTATAAAGAAAAGAATCGATGACGTATTAATACATCACAGAAAGGGTACTTCAATGACATGGATATGATTGGGCTACATCAAGCATGGAGAAGCCTTCAAGATAAAAGTTCAAGAGTTCAGGAGTAATATTCTATCACACCTGAGCTTTTGATGACTTGAATTATGCAAAGATGATAGTGAAAGAGCAGTATATTGAGGGTAAAGGCCATCACTTACTAAATCGTTCTCATCTGATTGCAGCCGTCTCTTTGGATCCTGTTTCGTGTTTTTGTTTTTTTAAATAATCCTTCAGTGTGCCATGGGGGGCTTCACCTTCAAGTAACACCTCTGGTACATTTCCCCTTTGACTCCAAACACCCCCTCCTTTCTCATTTAATACCATCAACCACTTCCGCTCCCCCAGACGCGCTCACATGAGCCTCCCCCCAAGTGGAATAATGGGAGCATATGGAATAGGTAGCACCTACAGGCCCCTAAATAACTACTGCAGCATTCCAACTCGATGTACCAATTTATCTCTCACCCCACTCTCCAGCCCATTTCAAAACACCTCTAGCCTGAGTTGAGCTCAGCAGATAGCAGCAGATGGGACATGTTATTCTGTAGATACATCGGGCTGCATAATGGACCTAAGCAGAAAGTGGTGTGCGAATGTGAATAAGTGCTGTGCAAATAGGATTATTGCAGAAATTCTGCATTACTTGCAGATATTTAGTCAAGCACTGGTAACAACAGTTTGTACAAAGAGCTGTGTAAAGTCTGTTTTAGAAAGCAAAGAAAAGAATAAAACATCTCCCTCGGTGGTTCAGGCTCAATGTCTTCACCAGCTGCCAGAATAGTGCTATGGGAAAAGTCCGCCATCAGCTACTTGCTCACCTTGAATAAAAGCATCATGTCTACATTTATCCATTGGGGCTTAATGTTGAGAATACATGACTGTAGGTCAAGCAGAAGGGGTCAGAGATCAGACAGTTAGTCAGTGCTAAGCTTGTAGAGGTCACGCTCCCATGTAAATACGTCAATATGTCCCACAGACACCCTTCCACCTGACCTCTAAAAAGTGAGCTCTGGTTAAACGGAAGCTCTGTCTTTGTATATACAGTATGATTGTGTGTACATACAGGTGTGGAGTCCGTGTCAGCTTGGTTAGCATGTGTGTGATTATGTTTACGTGTGCCTGTGTGTGTGAGGGAGAGGAGTCAAGAAAAAAGAATTGTGAAAGGTACCGCTGTTTTATTTATAGAGGAAGCACTATTTATACCCAACTCAAAGATCGGTTGAGAGAGGCAGCATGTGGGCCATGGCCAAGATCACTCTCAATTACGGAGGGTGCGTGCACACCAACACATTTGCACACACACAAACAAGTATGCGCCCTTGGAGTTGAATCGCTAAAGATTGTTTGCAGTTGACTATAATGATATAAAAGTTGATTGATCAACAACATTTGTATCTGCTCCCCTACCTCATTTGTGCCACGGGCACAAGACACGTTTGGACTGGCATCGAAAAAAGAAAACAAGATTAAAAAAAAGCAAAAGTGAAGGGAGTTGTAACTACTGGAAACTTGACCTTAACCAATCGAGTTTTTTGGGACCGATCAGTGAGTTTAAAAATAACAATTTTTTTGTCGATTTAAATAACTATTTATTGCACATACTTCGATACTGTTTGTATATAGTGCACAAAAACATTGTGTGTAATAATCATAGAATAATGCATTTTTGTCATGGTTTAACATTCATTGCCATGCCCAAATGTGAGAGAGACGCGCAGGTAAAAACATCAATCACCTATAAGACACATTCAAAACTTGCCGGAAATTAAGTGAAAGTTTAATCAGGTGAAACAAAAACAACTTCAAACTAAATAATGAATGTGACTTATTGTAATTCAATTACTATTTTCTAATTACATTCCCAGCACCAAGTAAATGTTGTTGTGATGTGACAGCAAAAATTCCTATAACTCAACTGAACAGTTGCACTAGTGGAAATAAAAGGCATAATATTGCCCCTCAAAACATTCATTCAACATGTGATTGATGGAACCGATCAATCGTTGATTGCTCGGCAGGACATTACAATCGATCGCCAATGTAGCAAAAAATGCCAAATATCGCCTGATTGCCATCAAGCCCATCAGATCGGCATAAAATCTAGTGGAAATGCCTCGTGTTTCCCTTCAACAAGGCAGCCAATCAAATTGTGTGTTCTCAAATGTGGCGTGTTGCATAACGGAAAACTGTGGTGAGACTCTTCAAAAGAAATCACTCTTTTTCTGTTCCTGTGTTTGTACTTAGTTTATGCATCTATTTTACTGGCATGTTATTGAATGTGGTATGAATAAAGTTTTGTCCACGCATAATTGTACATAACTAGCGGCGATCGAACTGGCCAAAGCTAGCAAGGGTTAATGCCATTCTCCTTCTCTTATTTCTCTTATATCTTATTTTCATCCTGTTGAACCATGCAGACATACGGGGACTTTGTTTCCTTTTTGCCTGGATATTTTGTTGTTGCACTGAGCGAAGTCCACCGACGAAAGCAGACAGGAATCTCAAAAGTTCATTGTAAATTGGTGAATTACAAGGCAACTATGCCAAAACTACATACTTGTCATTTAGTCAACGTCAAGCTTTAAATTATGCGAAGTAGTGAAGTCAATCAGTTCAACCATTGAACCACATAAGCACGCACACACACAGGTAAGACAGGTAAGACTGCAGGTAAAATTGGGTCGAACATTTTCAATATATACAGCTGTGTATCTGCTGCGTGAGTTTTATGTTTTGTTTTGTTTTTTTAAGTCCACACTGACAGTGTTTTTCACAGGGTACAGGAGGGTTTAACACGCTACGGATCAATACCGTGAACCAGCCACAATCGATAGTAATTCATCTGGCTTTTTTTTTTTTACATGTTCATTCTCACTCACTCTCACCATGTACAGAAGCACTACAGCGCAATACATAAATAAACACAGAGGCATTCCCATAACCACATAAACGCAGTAACACACACCTGAATATCTGAAACGATTGCAGTCTCTATGCAAACGGAGGTTCAATAAACCTGTAAGGAATTTATTTATTTTTATTGAGCATATCAGCCTATCCTGGTCTTCTCAGCATAACAAGGCTTGTATAATTAAACCATAAATTTAAGGGGGCTCCTTTAATTACCACAGACAATGTCAGGAGGCAGCATAGTAAACAAATGGCTTTGAAGTGAACGAAGAACAAAAAAACACACTGACAGACCAATGCAGATATTCGATTTGGTGGGTTTGTTGTTGCACTTGAAAAAAAAATGAAAGGAGTACATATGTAAATGGAGAAGGATATACGTATATGTCTGCCTTCTTTTCCCAAATAGGTTTTGAGTAATGCACGTTTTCGGCTAAGTGAAAGGGGGAATAACCAGTTATCATTGGGTGCGTGAAAATGCACCAATCTGTACATCTGCACGATGAGGGTGTTTAAATTTGTTTTTAAGCACTTAGGGGTTGTATTGTTAGGGTACTGTATTTGTGTGTAGGTGTATGAATGGATGGATCTGCGCGTGTGTGTGCGTGCACACAGGCACATTTCAGGTCAATGTCAACATGGAGGCCTGCTTCCCAGCAGCTCAGCTAATTACACAAGAGCCCCGAAGGCCACTTAGAACAGGTTAGCTAATTAACAAACAGACTGATTGCAGATTAATTGAGAGGTGTTCCTAATCTCCCCCCCTAAACACAATGACAAATGCTAACTGGTGCTAATTAGGTCGGTATGGAAGAGTGGCTGTTGTATTTACACTTGTAGTGGCTCATATGACTAGTAGCTTTATCACAAATGCTTTTCACATCCATCCATCCATCCATCTTCTTACTAGGGTCATGGCTGTGACGCCGCCAATCACAACTGACTTTTGGTGAGAGGTGAGTAAGACCCTAAACTGGTCATCAGCCACCGTGTCACCTGTATCTCACATGCCTAATCAATTATGACAATTTATATCACACTATAAAATATATTCAATAGGTTAAATAATTCATTTCAATGACGACATACGGGAATAACAATCCAAAAGCTTCCTTGCTCGCTGTTTTGCAGAACGTGTGCCTGTGACCTTTTGGTGGCCTTTATGCCTGAGTTCATGTCTGCTTCCTTGTATAGGTCATGAAACCTGAAACAGCTTCAACACAATGGGCTATGGCGGATTACCGCAGCAAATGGAAGCAATAGGTCCCTCAGGGGACTTGATCCAGCACCCATCTGTGTGATGACTGCCAGTGGGAAATATACACTGCTTTATCCACCTAACACACACTCTGATTCTTATCGCAAAAACAACTACCTACTCTTTTGGACACTTCATTTGAAACAGCCACAAAATCTAAATTGATTCAAAACAAGTCATTCACTGTCTTGCAAAGTCTGAATATAAAATGGTCAGTTATCCCATAACAATAATAACAATAATAATAATAATAATAATAATAATAATAATATATGTTGAGTGTGTTGGTTGTATCTAAATATTGCAATAAATAGGGTAAACAAAATCTAGCATAAAATGTGGCATCCATCCACGCATCTAGTTTCTACTGCTTTTCCTGTTCAGTCATGGTTAAAACTAAGACCATCTGAACTGACTTTTAATTAGCGGGATACACAATGAGAAATTCAAAGAACTTAAATCACATTCATAAGCATATTTTTTGCTGCATGGGAGGAAACAAAAGAGCTGGGTGGACAGCAAACTCTACACAGAGGACCAAGCCGGAATTGTGACACGGAATCTTCTGACTGTGAGCCAGACAGGCTAACCACATGCTCCGCATCAATTTGTCTACAAAGTAGAACTGACAGCTCATATTTGGAGGCCAACAGATCTCACAGGTTAACCTAACAAAACGGTCCATGATCATCAAGTTCCTATTTCTGTTCTCTTTGTATAGTTTCGACTAAAAGTTGCTGAATTTCTTGATAACAGTTGCTCCAGCGCTGACGTATAGCACTTTTATTGGTGCATTGACTTTGTAAAGCCTTTGATTTGCTAGACTGCTGCTGCTGAGCTGCTCATCTCTATTCTGTCTGTATGGTGGTCAATCAACAATTTGTTTTGTGTTTGTGACTATACTGTGCACATTATTACTGTTATGACATGACTTGTGCTTCGCCTTTTTCGACATATCGTCTATGAAAAAAGAGAGAGCTCACATCCCAGTGAGTTTACATTTCTTTTGTTCAATTAGGCTTCTGATTGATTTCTATTGATCTCTCGTATGCAAGGCACACACACAGACACACCTGTGCACTCCAAACTGCATGCCACCACTAAATGCACACTCATATTTCACCTTTCAACCTCTAACCTACATCATCACTTAAGTCTCCCTCTTTTCAACAAGCTTTCCCTTTGTCTATCCACTCCTTTTTTCACTACCATCTGCACCTTTTAAAATCCCACATCACCTGACTACATACACCAATCACGGATACACCCTCAAGCACACCCAAATCTCATGGTACCAGCACATTCATTAAGTACACATATGCACATGCACAAACACACAGACACACACGCACACACACACCTACACACGCGTACACACAAAATCTATGACAAGACAACAGCCAGCAGCAGCTGCTTCCATCTCCTAGCAACGGCCGGCCTGATACATGACCCAACGATGGATAATTACCGTAAATCACCACAGCTCACACACTAACAGGGAGCTAGAGGTAGGAGAGCCGGGGAAAGAATGGAAAACAAGGACATAGAAGGGAGGGAGGAGAGCAAAGAGGGGGGAGGAGATCAGAAATAGTGGGCCTGGACTGGTCATGTGTGCTCTAATGCACCTTGAATAGCTCAAATTCATTTGCCTTTTGAATCATCATTCTGTCTTTGGTGTGCAAATGTGCTCTGTCATCAACAGTATTAATACACAGTCCTGCAAAGGGGCACAAATAATAAATCCATGCACGACCACTATTGAAGATACATTCCTGCTTCAATAGGTGTGCAAAACCCAGAAAAAAAAAAAAAGAACAAAAGAAAACGATTCACCTGCAGCTACACCGGGCATATTATCACCATAATCTGAAACTGCAGGCCACACCTCCTTCTGAAGCTCTTTCAGACCACAGCTCTTTCATAAAGATGCAGCAATCAAAGGGCAAAATGCACTGTGGGCTGGTTTAATACAAAAAACAGCTGCATTGCTAAATGAATAAATATATAAATAAATAAATGAATAGATGAAAATAAACAAATGACCAAACGTGGTGTTTTCATTGTGAGGGGAAACTGCTCTATTGTACAAGATGTATTGATTTGACAAACTTCAAGTTTCCATTAGCGTACGTATTATTTTATCTGAAATATTATCTGGTCTTTTTATTTTGTAAACGATGGGAGATGGAAACTTGGAAAAGAAAACAAACAAACACGCAGGTCTACTGTTTACCTAATTATCTCCGTCTTTCCCTCACTCCTTGGTCACTGTCCCTCCTTCTTCTACAGTATTCCCTCCCTGTGCGAGTCCTGCCTTCTGCAGATATTTGATCTGGCTGCTTTGTGATAGATTGACAGGTAATGAGGAGGTTGAAGGGGCGAGAGAGACAGGAGCAGGTGTTCAGCACAGTCTTTTTGGCTAGCGCTAAGCTGCCATGTCCTTCAGTGCTACGCCTCACCGCGTCAGTCTTCTTCCTTGCTCACTTCCTGAATTTTTCCTCTCCTTTCCTACTTTTTCTTCCCTTTAACCATCCCCCTTTTTCTTCCTGAGCAGAGAGGACTATGCAATCCATCACACCGTGGCACGCTCGGACATAGACTGTCTTTATATAAAGGGGGGGGGGGGGGGGGGGGGGGGGGGGAACAGTGCTGTGGAAATAAATAGGTAAATGAACACTGAGTCCCATGGCAGAGGGAAACCAGGACTTCAACTGGTTCATCCAGACTCTTTCAAGGAGGCGAGACTGATTTGTAGCATCCAACGTTAAGGAAAATAAGTTTGTTGATCTGTTAAAAAAATAAATAAATAAATAATAAGCCAAGAAGCCATGTTTCACTCAATATCTAAATCCCTGAACACACAAACACACAAACTGAGGTCAACAGCGTAATACAGTATTTGTTTTCAACTTTTAATATCATGCATTTTTGTATCCAGTATGACAATGATTCATCAAATATAAAATACAACTACAAGTGAAAATTATTATTTTAATTATATCATTGAAATGTCACAAATTTATAATTTTATTTTATTCACTTTCTATATGTTTTTCAAATTTTTGACTGATATAATGAGCTGAAAATTATTTGCTCTATTTAATGATGCAATGTCAATGGTTGAGCAAACATGGTGTTTTTGGGGTCACTTGATCAGTGAATATTTTGGAGGTTTCGGCAAGGCGCCAGGAATGTGAGCCAATTTATGAGGCCTTAAAAAAGACATTTTAGTATTTCAAGAGTTATTAATTTTAACTTTGTGTATTGTTTCTATCATTAATCGTACACTAAAATGAGAAAGACTGCTTGCTTTGTTTAGTCACACAAAGAGGTTAAAAAATGTTGTGCCAACGGAAAAACATGCGATGTGACATGGGTGCCGAATGTTGCAATACCCATATTTCTTTTTATTTCTATTTTTATTATCTCATGAAAAATGACCAGAACTGGTTATATTCTGAGCTGATTCATTGTAAAAACTAAGTTAATTCCTTATAATAACTTTTTTAAATTATTTAGTCCGGTGCGGCTTATCGGGCCTTTTTTTTTTTTTTTTGCTAGCCGCCAGGAGACAATACACCAGTAAAGCAAATATATGTGTGTGTTCAAGGTGTCAATTTACGGAACAACTATGAAATACAACTGAACATATTTTAAATGTGCTGAAAAAGAGTTTTAAATATAGTTTTAAAAATATAAAAATTATGTATAAATTGAATGATTGTACAAATGTTTGTGATGTGTAAAGTTGATATGTAGCTGTATATGATAGTATATGTGTAGGATTGTATATATGAATGATGCGCATTCAACGAAACAAAAGGAGACAGAAGAAAACACTATGGAAATACTCTGGGTTTGAACTCTATATAACTCTGCAGTATCCTGTCAGTGTTATTTATGTTTAAAACATCCATCCATCCATTTTCTATAAATATATTAGTGGTAAACATGTAAACATGTTCAGTCTGTTATTCCCTGTCTGTCTCTTTGTGCATACATTCAAAATTTATAGCTCGGTGCGACTTATCCACGATGATTTTTTTTTTTTTTCACAATTTTTGTATATATAAAAATAAAAGGATGCAATTACAGATGAAAAAGGAGTCCTTGCACATCTTTGCAATATTCATATTGGATGTGCCACTGTCACGATGACGATCGTTTTGCGCCATATTTTGCAGGCCTACCATCTATAGTAGTTGCTATTACATAGTTATATTTTGGTCATTATTAGGGTTCTGCAAAGCTCACTAATGAATCTCAAATCATCTCAATCAAGTGTATTGAGGGGAAACATTGAAATCAAGCAAGATTGTGGTTCTTGGGGACTCAACTTGGCTAAGCCAAACAGTTTTTTTTTCAATTTTTGGAAATATAAAATCCAAATGGAGCATTAATACTTGTGTATCCCGTATCTATTTTGGCAAAGTGTGCTTGTATTGGATCTCAGTTGATTGTGCAGCTGCCCATAATCAAGTGTTGTCCCAGTTGGAGCCCCTCTACCACTGACCTGTCTCAGTCCTGCTGACGCTGCACTACTGAGTGTCATAGCTCATGAACTAAGCATACAAGTGGAGTATAGAAGACAAGCTAGCGAGAGTAGATTTCTGACAAGAATAAAAAGGCAGGATGAATGGCAAAGGTCAAGCAAGGGAAAAAAAAAGGGTTTTCAAAGAGTAATTTAATTGAGCTTGTTGCTCTGTATTTCAGGCTGTTTGATTTCTAACGGGTGACCACTGTAGAATGAATCTACTTTGCATCTGGAAGACAGGAAAGGAGGAGCTTGTTCTCCTGTCAAAAGTGCAGAGACTGTAGAGTAAAAAACAAGGCTTGGGCTTATAAATCCATCTCTTTGGTTTACAACCAACACGAAAGGGCAAGTCACCCTCCTAAATCAGCAGGCCAGAAGAGACACTATGGCTCAAATGGGAAGCATTTGCATGTTTCTTCAAGCATTCCTGAGACGAGAAAAAAGTAAGCAGTTACATCAACATCGAAGTTCAAACATTTCAGGTTGATGAAGAATGTTGATTCCTCTCAGCAAGATAGATGCAATGGATTCAACGTAATAAATGACTTTAATAAGTAAAGTGGGTGTTTGTATACAAATAAAGATTTGCCCCACAATCAGCATGCAACCACAAACGGATTTAATGTTGAAATCCAACACCTGGGCAGCTTTCTTTCTTATTCATAGTTACATAAATGCTGCATCACATGTACAGTCTTACAGGCACTTTAACGATTAAAAAAGAAAGCCAGATAAGAATGTGTAGAATTAAAGAGGAAGCCACCGAGCTTAAAATGAGCGTCCCCCAATTGTAAGCATTCTCAAGAGAATCTGGCATGTGAAAAAAGTGGGGAAAAAAGTGATGCACAATCACATCCAAACACACTTTCCCGTCATTTAATAACGCTTAGCCACACATATGTGCACAAACTTGCACGCAGGCACACACACGGACCAAACACACAAACAGACACCCACGGATACGCACTTTTTAAGCCCTCGCTTGGCATCAACTGTCACGCAACCTGTCTCGGAAAACTAAGCATAGACAGACGCTGTCAACTTAGAGTGCTTCAGATGCCCACATTGAGAAAGGCAGAGGAGAAATCAGGCCTGTCTCCCGGTATAATTTGCACTAATCCTTCATGGGAGATAGTAAAGTCTATGGCATATCTGCCTAATAGCATCAGTCACCGGCAGGTTCTAATCTCATATTTAGACCCGTTTCCATCACGGACTGACGACAAAAGCACCAGCACACAGTGTGATTACCTTCTTCTTCTTATTCTTCTTTTACATTTCTGCATGACTTGACTTCTGATAATGGTGGAGGTTTGAAAAAAAATATAAGAAGCAAAACTTCCTCTCTTAGTGGAGGTGGAAAGAAAGTCATTCCAGGCAACTATAAAACAGGTAGATTGAGGGAAACGGAATAAAGTTGCCAATGCACTGAAAGTGAAAACCTGCTGAAGCCTGCACACACAATCATGCATATGCACATTTACATTGACAAAAACACATATTTGTGTGCAGCAGTCAACACACACAGACACTCACACACACACACCTTTTCAGAGCATTTACAACCTGTGGTGTTTGTCCTGCTCTGCTGGCTGCTTTACCACGTGTATTTGAATGCAGACTGGAGTGCATCCCTCTCTTTCAGACAGCACCATAAAAGAAGACACACACAATGAGGGCTCTTTTCAGTCGAGTGGGGCTGCCTGGGGGTAGGGAAGCACCTCCAAAACTGCCACAGTGCTTTAACTTGCGTCACAATGAAGTGTTAAGCCTTTCTGAATAATAGGAGATTACTCATGAAGATGACAAACAGAACAGAAACAAACTACACAAATGCTCTTTAGTAGCAGGTTTTTCCTACAACTGCGTATGTGAGTGTCCTCACACACATACGCTGTGTTTGTATGTGTGCTTGTCTGCCGAAAGAAGGGAAACAAAAAGTACGGGAAGCGGTGCAAGGATACTTAATGAAGCTGTAAATCAGAGTCCAATGAGAACAGACTGTGAAGGGAGATCACATCACTGGAGATCAATGTAGACAGCCGCACAGGCACACACGCACACGCACACACACACTAGAATGAAGATGAGAAACAGCCGCAAACACATGCCAGAATTCCCAAGCGAGGCCAACTTATGGACGTACAAGTGAGTACATGTGCGTCAATGCACGGAGACCGAAGCGCAGGCCGTCATCTCCAAGCTATTAAACTGTGTCCAAGCTGTCCCACTAGAACCCACCCATGAGTTCAGGAGTTCCACCTTTTTTCTTCAATCCAGCTCGTCGGAATCACATCGGCGGTGATGTATGGTGCCATAACTCTGATAGCCACAATCAATCTCTGCTTTAAAGACACATCCATCTTGTGAAACACTGATGGTGGTGAGAGGGGGAGGAGGATGAAAACCAAGAGGAAAGAGATGCTAGTCTGACCTCACTATGGGAAGGTGGGACGTGTTTAAGCTTTGGGCTTCTTATAGGTGATGTGCGATTCGCTGAGTCATGCCTATCAGCTCACATTTGGCTCCGGGAAAAAAAATAAGTCTTGTTTAGATAAATGACAAGTGTCTTCCAAAACCCATACTGTTACAGACACACACAAAGAAACAAACGATTGTTTACATCAGACACCTGCCAAAATCTTGTCAAGAGAAGAATGGAAGCTATTGTTACACCGTAAGGTCCTTTAAATGTTATGGTCAATTCCTATAACAGCTAAATAGAAATAGATTGCGTACAGTAAACCAAGCGTTGGTCTCAAACACTGTAAGTCTCTAGTTTCGCTATTGCACGCAACAATTCACTCTGCATTGTGGGACTGAAACACAGCATTGGAACTCCCACACACCAAACTACCTTGGGCTGTGTATACAGAAGAGGGGGCGGGAAGGATTTAGTAGACTGAGACGGGAGAGTTTAAAGGAATGAACTATTCATGACCTCTAGGAAGGGTCATCAGTTTGTGATACTGCTGCTGAATATTCACCTCAGTGACAAGTATTGGCTTTTAAACCCCGTAGACAAAAAAGGGAAACATTTAGACTGTTATGAAGGCTCCTTTTCTGTCTGCTCACTTCCTCAAGCTGCCCAATGTTGGAGTTTTAATTATTGAACAAAGGCTCTGGGAGTTTCTGCTGAACCTCTTCAAGCTTTCTATCCTATCTGCCAAGTGTCAACTAATCCAAGATGTCCTGTTGCGTTCTGCAATGATAGTAACTGTAGAAAAGTCATTTTCTTATTTTGATATCATTTCTCGAGTACAGCTCCCCTTTTTTGGAAGTGGGGGTGGTAGTATCGGCAGTAATTGGTGGGGGTGTCATACAATATACAGAACTACAAGCAGAATTAAATAATTACTTTATGGAAATTAGGGACGGGACGAGGGCTGCTACAATGAGATCTCGCAAGATTAGAATGTCACGAGATTTATCACCCCTGCACAGCATAAGATTATTATCTTATTTTTGAGGGGGCTTGTTGGGCCAGTGTGCAAAGGAGATTGCACTACCTTATTGCTCATGATAGTAAACTGCATTGCCAAATGTGGTGAGGAAACTTTACATACTCATATATATATATATATATATATATATCAGTGGTGGTCCGTGCATTTCACACTTAGGCCTTGATTGATTCAACTCGAATAAATACACTTCAGAAGCACACATACGCACTACTGGGCTACACAGGCTATTTTCTGGTACTGTCCAAAACTTAAAAATAATTGATAATAATTTAAAAATATTTGTCAACAAAGTTTTATGAAGTCCACCAAGGGCAACCAAGCTTTAACAAGATTGTACGCTAAATTTTAATTCACATTTTAATATATTCATATAATGTTCTTTCTTTATCACGAATTGAATATGAACTAAATAAAATTACAAAAACATTACAAAAAATCTAATGCTTGACTCATATAAACGGCTGTCCACCACTTATTTCAATGCAAAATCCATTCTTCTTTCTTTCCACAGAAAGACTTCAACGACTTGCTTATATAATTTGTTTGTGCGTTTCATTCCCAAAAATAAATCATTTTCTATTGCCATGGACGCCAACGCTCAAAGTTGCGTCTGTCCAATTTCTGTTTTCTCTTCTTCAGCTATTGTGGGTTAGAAAAAAAGCGAGTAGATTTGATTTTTTTGCTAAATGTCCATGGGTCTGGCTTCACTGTACACTACACCATGAAGATCAGCCATGCAACACAGTTAGCTTGGTTGAGCAACAAGTTGTTTTTTTATTTTTTTATTTTAATAACTTTATTTTACAACTTCCAACGTTAAACACGGTTGATCAACATAGCACCGCCTCCCTTATCACATCATGTTAAACATGAGGCTTCTAGATGGCCACCTTATGACTCGATTGGCTATTGCAACTGTCTATTTACTATATTGGCCCGTACACATATGCCTTTGCACACTGCACATATGTCTGTGCACACTCCACAGAAGCCCGCAACTCTCGATTGGAATGCCCTAAAATGGGTCTGATTGCAGACAGATTTCATACAGCCTGGCGATACAAGTTAACTGAATTCTAATTGGCTATAACCTCAAACCTAACTCTACTTCACTGGAAGAAGCAGAACCAAATGGATATAATAAGACACAAAAAGAACAGAATATGGGGAATAATTTTGCATATAATACATACAAAATATACAGAATATTTTATATATATATATATATATATATATATATATATATATATATATATATATATATATATATATATATATATATATATATATATATATATAATTATTAGTGAGGCATCTCACCATACGATTTGTGTCCTGTCCCATTCCTAACAGGCATTGACTGGTACCGAGGGCTTGTGAAGAAGTTGTATTTTCATTCAAATAATATGTAATGCCTCATCCGTATGAAAGTTGAAAAACAATTTTCGCTCCTTACCATAAATCACAGAGCATCGCAGTGAAGGATACTTAGTATCTATTATCATCTTGTCGTTTCACACTGTATCTGTAGCTGTCACATCTGGTTGACCTGTTATGACTTCCTATGAAACATCAGAAATGGCAGCCAGCGAATTGGTGCTATCTGTTGCACATATAAGTAATTATAGTTACATAGATTAAATAAGTGTCAGTGTCATCGATGCATTTGCAAGGCAAGTGTTTTACACCCTTATTTTGGTTGCTGGATGTGCAAAAGTCGCATATGCAAAAGTAGTATATGTATGTTTGCCATACTTAACAGAACATTACTCTTTTTTTTTATTGTAAATCTAATGTAACACAATTTATTAGGCAGTTTTCACAAATATACAAATATATATATATATATATATATATACGTACACAAATACGTGGGATAACACACTCACACACACACACACACAAAAACAGTCATCTACCATGAACGCTGCAACTTGCAATCTGTTCTGCCAGCGAGCGTGCCGGAAAGTGAGCGTGCTTTTTCCTCTGAAGATAGCCCTCACAAAATAAAGGTTATTAAAAAAATATTCATTCAGAAAATATATTAGTTGTTAATATTGAACCAGTCAGCACAACACAAAAACATCTTATAAGATGAAAAATTTGCAAATTAATTTGGTATTATTTTTGTATTCATTCAAAATGATTAAAGTATCAGAACTCTTATTTTGAAAGGCTTGTAGCGAGGTAACGTAAGTGACGTATGACAAATGTGCACTTGACTCACGAAATCCAACTCACGAAAAGTAGTGCAAGTCTCTTGACGGGAATCTGTTAAACCATGGAGGAAAATTGCTGGAAACTAATAATTTGATTTCTCTGCATTTTTGCAACCTGTTACTAAATTATTATTATTATTATTATTATTATTATTATTATTATTATTATTATTATTATTATTATTATTATTACTGTGCTATGAAGTTTGGTTTTATAAAAAAGATCACTGTAAAAATGATAAAGCTTTGGAATTAGAAGAGGAATACATTGCTAAGGTTTTGTAGGCCATGTTTTGTTTTTATCTTGCGCATGCGCTACAAATTCTGTGTAAGATTATATACGGATATGAATGGGCAAATTACAACTTTGTTAAGATTCAGTACGGCCCGGTGTTGACAGGTATGAGCAGGTAGTTAGTGTAGCGTGTCGTGCATAAGCTGTTCCAAACACTTTTCGTTAAGCGGGAAGGAAACACAGCACTTGTACTTCTTTGCCCACAAGCATGCCGCAGCCACAAAATGAGCTAGCTGCTTCTGTCTTTGAGAGCAAAACAGCCGACAAGCGCTTACTTCACTAGTCATCACCCCTGGACAACTCCTTTCTATTCAGCGCTTTGCAATAACTTGCGCTACATTCACGTACTCTTTTCATATTTGTCATATAAAGGATGACTGAAAATTAGCTGGTGATATAAGCTGTAAATATTGCACCACATTTAAGTGCGCTTCAGGCCATGGCACATCTTGGATGAAAATAGGTAGGTAAGCAAATGTGTGCGGTGAAGCATGCGGCATTACGCATCAGTGATTTCTGTCTCGCATGCGTACTACTTATATGCACCACTGTGTGTGTGTGTTTGTCATATATATATACACACACATATATATATATATATATATATATATATATATATATATATACACACACATATACACACACACATATATATATATATATATATATATATATATATATATATATATATACACACACACACATATATATACACACACACACACACATATATACATATATATATATATATATATATATATACATACATACATACATATATATATATATATATATATATATACATATATATATATATATATATATATATATATATATATATATATATATATATATATATATATATATATATATATATATATATATATACACACAAATACACCGTATTTCCCGGACTATAAGGCAGTGCGCCTTAGTGCACATTATAAAAAATATGTTATTATCCACGGCTTACGGTCCAGTGTGGCTTATCCGTGACAAAAATCATTTGTTTGCTCATATTTTGCTGCTGCGGCTTATATACCAGTGCGGTATAAAAGCCGCAGAAGCAAAATATGAGCAAAAAAAAAAGATTGTCACGGATGAGGCGCATTGGACTATAAGCCACAGACAATAACAATGGATCTAAATGCAAAAAGAAGGTACAGTATATGAAGTTTATACTTTTTTTTAAGTTATTTTTTTTTTTTTGTAATTATCTGCCAACAGAAACATCCTCTCTTTAACAGACTGAACATGCCTGCAAATTTAGTCCCACCATATTCATAGAAAACAGATTTTGACTCCCTTTTTTGGTCTATTTTAGTGAACATAACACATTCAACATAATTCATATACAATCATAAATACAATAATAAAATCGCATATACTGTGTGCTGTATATAAAATTTACACATCACAAATCGAGAAGACAGCAAACACACTCATACAGTAGGTTTGTGTTGCTAAAAATTGGAATACAGCTTTTAGTTTAATTAGTATGACAATATACCATTTATTTTGTCTATACTTCCAACACCCCGGACTAAGAGAAGCACAGAGATGTTAACAACCAAGTAAAACATGTTCAAGAGTGATTTGGGGTAGGTGTAATAGACATAGATGTATGGTATGCTCCGCCTTCAAAAGGTACTGTGGATGTTAAAAGCCCACATAACCCTGATAAAATTAGATGCTTCTATAAAAAAAAAAAAAAATTAAAATCCTAATCCAGTATAAATAATTTAAAAACAGTTTTTCACCAGAAATGCGATCAATAACCTCCGGAACATCAAATTAAAACACAAATAAATAAGATGAAAAACTGACTTTAAAGAATTTAAAATAAATAACTTAGCAATGATTGGAAAAGTGTGCACATCCTATTATAACTGGGACCGTGGCTAGGTTCGAATTCGACAAATCATATTCAAGCTCAAGTGAGAGACAGCACACAACTGCCACATTATGTTCAATAAAAACAAGGGCATGTGGAGAAAGGTAAATGACAAGACGAGGGGGCGAGATCAAGTCAGACATGCAATTTTACGTGACATTAGTTGCAGACAACTATCTGTCCATTGCTGCAACTTCGATGATCAGAGCAAATTCCATGGCAAATTTATGCAGAAACCAATGTAAACAAAGCATTTACAAGCATTCACACTTTGTTTTTTCCTCCAACTGTACCAAATGGAAAACACGATAGCCACAAAGCAAGCATTCATGGGTCAGTAAACAAAAGTAAAGAGAGGGAGGACACCCAGGTGAGCTGCTTTAATGATTCTGAAAATGGCTCGGATGAAGTTAACCCTGGCAAGGACTGACAATGTGGATGGATGAAGGGTACAGATGAAAGGTGAGTCGATGATGGATGAGAGGAAGCTAGAAGAGGTACAAATGCATTGAGCCAAGACATTAACGCAAAAAGTTGTAGAAAGCATGCATTTGGACCGACATTGTTGTAAATGTCGGTAACATCAGGTGTTCCTGAAAACAATATGTTTGCAAAACCTCTTAACCAGGTCGAGTGCATGGCCCACGCTCCATAGGAGGTCCGAACTGGACATACAATGTAACACAGTAATCCCCTTGTCAAACAACACTTTTGTAGCAGCTATGCAAAATATCAATGTAAGCCATGAATGTTATCAGAAGAGTGTAACCAGAAGGCAGCCAATAAAAATGTCTTCAAGCAGCCATGTTGATTTAGCTCCACCAATAAAGTGATGTATGTTAATGGAAGTAGGTTATCTAATTGCTGCAGAAAAATATAAACTGTTTTTCCAACGTGAAATTATTCTCAATATTCTTTGGGTTGGACTGACAGGAAATGTTTTCTATGATTGTGGGCTCACTGTTGTCACTCACTATACTCGGGTACACACAGTTGTAGTGAATAAAGTGAAGACGCAAATAAAACGGGGCCATTTGGGGGGGGCATCAGGCAAAGTGAAAAGGGAGGGTCGAGGTAGTCGATGTGGGGGGGGGGGGTGTAGGGAGAGAAAATGAGGGCGGGTTGAGGGTGTAGAGATGAGGGAGGAAGGGAACAAGGGAGAGAGGGAGGGTTCAGTGTTGGAATGAACTCTCTCAGGCTTTGTGGTGCGCGTTTCCCAAGGCCCCCGCCTGGCCCCTTTGATAAATGACACATGTCATTCTGTCAGCTTGTGACACTGCAGCTGGGAGGCCCTGTGATGTATGGCTCTGCTGAAAAAGGAAATCAACTTTTTTCCCCCCTCTCTCTCCTTTTTCCAATGTCTGTCTGCCTCTCTCATCCCTTCTCCCTCTGCTCGCTCCCTCCTCCCCTCAGCCCGGGCTGAGTGCATGGCCTTTTTATATGAGGATTTAGGTTTCCCCTGGTCTACTGAGCTTCCACCTCCTCTCTTCCTATAGCAATTGAGAGGCATGCACAAAGCCAGGTTGAGCTCAGCTCATTCTCACAGTCACACATTGCGATTATCATCGTGTACAAGGCTGAAACTTTAGGAAAGGGGTCAACTGAGTTGAACAAAGAATTCCTGACTAAAACAAAGAAAGTAAACAAATTGTGCTGTTTTTTTTTTTTTTTTTGGTTCCACACAATAGGTGAATAGGAAAGGAGGACGAGGGTGGGGGAGACAAAATTCCAGTTAAGCAGGATGACTGGTGTCTCCCATTGGGTCATCTGTCATCCATGTGTTTGACTGGAGGATGAGCACATGCAGCTTAACTGTACAAGCACGCGTGTACGCGCACGCACACACACAGTCCCACAGGAACTGGGAATGAACTTCGAAAAGCCCCGCACACACATACATGCAAGTATAAACATACGCACTTGAAAAGCAAGAAGCCTGTACCATCAATCTTTAAACACTGAAAACATTCATGATGAAGAAATGTTATTTTGTAGTGCAAAAGGATCCAGCCAATGAACCGTTCCCAAGAGGCCAACCCTCACCCGCCTTCCTGGCAGACAGCCTATCACAGCATCCAACTGACCCCTCCTCTGCATACACCGCCCACGCAATGGGTGGGCTTGAGTAGAGTAAGAGCAATCTCTGTCGTCCCTCTTCCTGTGTATATACTTTCTTCTTCATTCTCCAATCAGGCCCCCCCTCCGCCCTGACGCACACTCATACGCTGACAAACATCTATGCGCACACACAAAACACACACTAAATTTCTCTCAACAGCTTACCTGTGATTAGTGCTGTTGAAATTTAGCAGCCAAAAAGGGAATAAAAATATATGCATGTGTTAGAGATGAAGGTTAAATTATTAAATTAAATTATTTTTCATATACAATCAATACACTTGAAAACACATTTTCTCTCTTGTTTTTGACTGAAAATTACATCAATTGTACTCAGGGCTGAAGTAACAGCCAAACACTGCTTAGGTTGCAAACGTCACATGACCAAACACAGAAAACAAGGTGATTGGTCATTACCTGAGTCTTGAGTGTTGATATCATGATATCGTGACGTGATATCATTTGACGTGGTATCATTTTATCATTTTATCATTTTATCATTTTATCATTTTATCGTGACGTGATATCATTTTCAGTCGACCCCTGAAGGGAAAAGCCGAAAGTAGATCATTTTCAGTTGACAGCAAGTGGGAAAACGTGTTTCTAAAGTTAGTGATTGTCCGTGAAAACTAACTTAGTTATCAATATAATTATAGACAAAATATTACCTAAATATTTTTAGTATCCCTTTAATCACTACACAAATTGGTAGACGGACATTTTGTGCTTTGCCATAGTTTAGGGACAGGGCAAGCACGATTGGTAGAATAGCAGATATTTGTGAAAGCACAGAAAATAACACTCACAGTTATTTTTGTGTCATACAGTCTACAAACTTTATAAAGACAGGTGAAGAGGAGGATTTAAAAAAAATGCGAGTGGGCAAACTAAACATTGCAAGGAATTCACAGATGGAGGTCATGACCTGGTCACGACCCCATCAGATGTCTTTCCGAGCTGGAGTAGGATTGTGTGCATGGGGGGTAGGCAGGGGGTGGGAAAACAAGGCATCATTGGGACTGAGTGATGAGTGGTGCCGATTTCAGACGACTGCGGGGTAGACCAGTACCAACACTGCATTTATACATGCCAGAAGGCCCATGACGCTGTTGACAGCAGTGTGTGTGTGTGTGTGTGTGTGCGCGCGCACGCGCGCGTTTACCACCGCTGGTATGCTATGCGCTCCCTGTTAACAAGCTGCCTCTGTGATCCATGGGACAGTGCCATAAATGCAAAGACGACAAACATATTGAATACGTGCCTGGTCTCTGTCAGAAGAGGAACATGCCGAAAATTTATATCCATCTACAGTACATACAGTACTTGGTGCATACAGTACTGGCTTTTTTGCCGTTGTTGTATAAATTTTGTTTTACAGAGTTGGATAAACAGAAATACATATACGAGGAAAGTGACTTGTCAAAGGGGGCAGTTTGCGGTCGTTAGTGAAGCCAAAGGCAGCCGTGTTGGACCTCAAGGTCGGCTGATAAACAACACATTCACAAGCAAAATGTGGAGAAGGCGGAGAACTTGCGAGATCCAGTCTCCTCCATTCATATGCTCCAAGATTCTCGCATGCACCTCGATTAATCACAGCAGTCGTTACACCATGGCACTACCAAAAACAATCTTGACGATCACAGGCACAAACAAAATTTCAAATTGCTATCATCCATCTCACCTGCCCCAACAGGATGAGGAGAGGGGTTGGAGGTGGATGAGTGATCCGCTCATTGGTCTCCCTTTCTGTTTTCTAAAGGCCTCGCTAGCACCATGATAGTGAAAAATTAACAGCAGGCAGCCAAATGGGTAAAGGCGCCAGGGAGATGGAATCAATGCGCGGCATCTGCGGCAAGAGCAGCTATGTAAAACACTTGCCTTAAGTCAGCCGCATCCGGTTAATATTTAATCCCTCCATCCATCTCCACAAAGAGCATTTCCCTTTTAGCTTTAGCTGCCGTTTACTTTGATTACACACAAGCGTTTAGGGTGAGCAGGGGAAAAGCAAGAATGATAAGAGAACATGCATGCTAAGTGATTTACATGGGAATGGGAATATTTTCAGGTCTGATAATCACTCTGAACAGGCTTTTGCCAGTTTCAAACAGAAGAGAAGACATGGGCCAGAAGATGGTGGGGTGCCTCAAGAGGGGAAAAAAGTGGCGCACAGTAATGTAACCCTAAAAACAGCGAGGAGTAGCAAAATAATAGTGACATTATCTTTTGTGTGGAAAATTGGGGATTAAAATTACAAAATCAATCCAAAAATCCCAATGGACATGCACTTCCATGCATGTAGTTCTGGAGAACTGTACTGGCATTGGTTTTTCACAATACTGTTTGTGTGCCACGCTTCTGCAAAGCAGCATCGTGCTTGTTTGGAAATGGAACCGAAATGTGCATTAATTACAGAACCCAACAGTGTGCGCAGTGTGCCAAAAGGTCAGGAAATTTTAAAAATAAGCACATAGGATCTGCTCTAAAATGAAAAATTTGGAATATGATGGAAAGCGTGACTGAAATAAACTAATTGAGTCTGTTGGACACACACACTGAAGCCACCATGGCCCACCGTCTGCCGGTCTTTTACTCACTGGACGTTAATGTAGCATAACATCATAAAACCTTGTGCCACAGCAGAAATAAACTTTGAAAGTGTAGAAAGGCATATGGAGAATGTACAATAATGGTGGCCATGTGTTAAACCAACATAGTGGGTAACTGGGCTGAGGCGAAGAACAACTTACTATTTACTCTGAAGGTACAATAGCAAAATATTTAACACATGACAACTGTACAAGGAAATAGAAATACTGTACGAGAAGCGCTCTCAGTATGATGCAGTGCAGTGGGGTACACTGGAGAATTCACTGTTTGTTCATACTCTGTGCTGCTCCTTACTGCTCTGCAAAACAGTAAAGCCTGTAGCCAAACAAGGTGAAAAGGCTCATTTCAAAATAAATCTTACCATACTAAAAAATAGATGGGACAGCAAGGACATGGCATGTTTTTATTTTGAAATTATTAGCAGAAGCATGTTGATTGACTCTTTGAATTGCACAAACTGTTGCTCTTTGTATAAGTCGTGAACTCCTATACAAACGACATAACGTTATTCTGAAATCACATACGCTCGCCAGTTCAGAGCACTCAAAAACGACTTCATTACAGCAACATTTAATTATACGGCTCTTGTATTCAGCGTTTAGCAATTTTGCATAAATTAGCCGTAAGCTAGCAACGCTTGAGTGCTAAATATCGGCTGGCGAGAGGAGTCTGAAGACTTTTCCACAGCAGTTTAACAGATGTAAATGACTGCATATTTAGATGCTGAAAGCTGACAGTTGTCAATCCCCAAAAATCACTTTTTTTTAACAAAAAACCTGACTCAAATGTGTGGTGTAATTCACAAAAAAAATTCGGATTGTTATATACGACAATTCAGAATTGATTGACAACGTCCGAAAATTGACATTATGAATAAAAAATATTAAAGCAAATCCGCTTCCTGTGATTGCCCTTGGAAATGTCAGTTCGTCACGACGCAGCCTGTCTGGAAGTGAAGCTTGCGCCGCAGGACACAAAAAAAAGGAAAATTACCAAACACCAAACAAATATCGGAGGAAATGAAACTGTGCCACAGCTTTACAAAGGAACTTAAAGAAAAGTTGCCAGTGCCTTGACGAGAACGACAAAAGTGGCACTCACTGGTGATGCGTGGACATCGACAACAACATAGTCTTTTTGCATTTTGCAAACTCGTGTTGATGACGCGAAGGTGAATGCAAAGGTTCCCTACATTGCTAACAAATGGACTTTGACCGTCATAGATCTGGGGACTGTGACTGATAATGCTCACAATATGCTTGCAGCTATACAGAAGAACAACTTTGTACACATTCCATGCTTTGAAATACTTTCAACTTAGCTGCTGACTTGAAAAAGATTATTTTCATACTTTGTTTGTCACAAACGAACTGAGAAACAGTAGAGCCACAATTTTTCACGTATTCCGGTAATGCAATTTCCTGTAAAATGGCAATATATCTATTATATATCAGATGTACTTTTTTGTTTCATCCAATTTTAAACTATAAAATGTATACAATTTATAGCTAGCTTCAAAGAGTAACACTTGTCCACATGGTGTTTTTTGTGGAAAAAAAGGCATGTTCCTTCCAAATCAAAACTTACCTAATGTTAGAAAATAGGTCACTTTGTCTGCATTTGTTATTCTGTCTTGCAAAGCACACTGAAGTAGTATCATGGTTTTATGTTGACCTATAGAGCAGAAATAGTATTAATAAAATCAAAACAAATAGTTTTGAATCGTGATTTTGGAAATAAAATACGATTCATAAACTCGGGCAGCTCTGGATAATGCCAGTTGTCATAATGTTTGTGTCACTGTCCTTGCCTGCATCCCTGCAGTCCTTTGTAGAAATAAGAAGGCCAAGGCATATGGTCAACACTCTCATGCCTTCAAAAACAGACAACAATTCTCATGATCAAAACCGCAGTTATTGATCAGCAAGCGTCTGCTGCTGGCTTCTGCCTCAAAGAGGAACAGGAGTGCGGCTGTACGGTCTCTGACAAGACTGACAAGGGTAAAATGTTACTTTTCTCTCACTTATGTCGACAGCTGGACGTAGAGAATGCGTGTGTGCGCGCGTGTGTCTATGTGTGTCAGGGGAGGAGCTGGGATAAACGGAACGAAATGCATAGATGTACATGGGGAAGAAAATTGTGGGGGTGGGGGCATTTGGCCTGCAATAATTCTTAATTGACACCTGTCAGGATAATGGAGGCGGTCACAGCTGTTGGGGGAGAATTTGTTCATCGTCTCATTCAACTGTCAGTTCTAATACTCATCCTAAAAGCTGCGCCGCCACTCCTTTCCCTGTATACCATCCCTACACAGCCCAATCTGATGCTTCAGGTGCCCAAAAAAACTGGCATCCTTTTCAAAACGCTGAAAGAATTTTTCCTCGTGATTTGAGCCCTGCGGTTTATAGTCCTGTGCGGCTTATATGTTGATTTTTTGTTTGTTTGTTTTTTTGCTAGCCACCAGGAGACAATCCACCGGTCAAGCAAATGTGTGTATCCGTTCAAGGTGTCAATTCATGGAACAACCATAAAATAGAACTGAAAAGATGGGAATCAATGGCTGAACTCGAAGTTTTAAAAATATAAAAAAAAATATGTCTAGTTTGAAAATGATTGTGTATAAAGGTTTGTGATGTGTAAATTTTATGTAAGCCATATATGATTGTATTTAAATATCTATGATTGTATATATGAATTATCTGCAATGTGTTTATATGTCCACTAAAATAATCTAGCAATTAAACATTGGGGGACAGAAGAAGATGCGATCGAAGAATTGATTTGAGTTTGAACTGCTGTTTAACTCTGCAGTATTCCGTTGGTGTTATGTTGAATATAATCCATCCCTTTTTGCATAAATATGTTGGTGCTAAATATGCAGGCATGTTGAGTATGTTAAAGAGAGACTGTTGCTGTTGGCAGGTGATTACATTTTTTTAAATAACAATAAAAATTTAAAAAAGTTCGATACAACATTTTTTTTGTGTACATATCTGGACTATGACCTGCGGCTTATAGTCCAGTGTGGCTCATTCGTGACAAAAATTGTTCTTTTGCTCAATCGTTGCTGCTGCGTGGAAAAAACTCAGTCGCAACATGAAAAAAAAAAAAAAAAAAAAAAAAAAAATATATATATATATATATATATATATATATATATATATATATATATATATTTTTTTTTTTTTTTTTTTTTTTTTCTTTTTTCCCTAAGCAAGCATCTTTTTATCCAGCATGGTAAGAGGTGTGTGAGGAAAAATATACACAAGGTATAAAAAATCAAGTGGGAAGTGCAGCGGTAAAAGGAGAGCCGAGAAGTGTGCGAAAGCGGTAGGGGTATAGTGAGAGAAAGAGAGCAAGTGAGCAAGAGAGAGCAGCACTGGATGATGCAGAGGCGGAGGAGCATACAGGGTTTGGGTGTCCCTGGATAGGACTCATGTAGTGGGCCCATCTTGTTTGTCTTGTTTGTTTGTTGGCATCAAAGCTCTGCTCGCACTCCCCCTGCTTACTGATGTAATGAAAGGGTAAGCTACATGTTGTTGTTGTTTTTTTTGCTTGCACTGAGGAATTCAAATACTTATTAGACAAAATATTCTGTAATTGCTCATCTTTTATTGATAGAAGCAACATGTTAAATTTGGGTCTCGCAGTCTTACGCATAGCCTCTTGAGGCACTGATCAAGAGAGCAAAAGTATCCTGGCTCCAAAAATGTAAAAGTTTACATTTTTACATTTTTGATGTTGGCTTTTAATTCTTAAATCTTGCATGACTTCTCTTCAACGATCCCTTTCAACTTTATCCCATGTCTTTGAATAACATGCTAAAGGAAAATGTTTCGATATATTTGCCCTTAAATCTCACATTTCCTCAATTAAATTGTAAGAAGTGACTCTGAAAGCACTGATAAGAGATAACATACAGCAGTGTTCATCATAGGTTACAATGCAATCTTAAATTTACAAAACAAAAAACAGTTTGCTTCTGCTGTTTCAACATTGTGAAATTTAATCAAATCTAAAAATCTTTATCGAGGAGAAATTGTTTTCTAGGAAAATTAGGAGGAAGGCAGCTCAGTCCCAAAAGGCAACTTTCTATCTGTTCTTGATTGGCTCAGACTTGTTCTTTTCTTTCTTTTTTGTGGATCCCATGACTTGTTGCTCTTTTATGCAAGAAAGGGAAAAAGCAGATCTGGCTACTTTAATGTTATGATTTCCCTTCATACTAAGCCACCTCCATTATGACTTCCCACGGAGCCACGCCGGCTCCACTTTAACCATTAGGTAGCGATGTGTGAGCGTGCGCGTGTGTGCATCCTTATCTGTGCGCGTAAAGTGCAGCGAGGACAACACAACCACCCATGCTTGTGGCAAAGAGCCCTGGGGCATGAATGCTTTAGGACGCCCTGAAACAAGGAAGGGGGTTTTCGATATATCATGCATTTTTTTTCCTTATCTACGAGAGAACACAACGTTCAAACCTCACTAATAGCTGCTATTACTCACTACTAATCAATAGCACTGTTGCGACAGTTTTTAAGAAAACTCATCTCTAATGATGCATAGTTGCGAGTACAAAAGGGATGCAAGTAACACAGTTTACCCTTTCAGCAGTCTGAGTTCCATATGAAAATTTAATAATTTGTTAGGGAGGTGACCCAGGAGGAAAAACGTCTTTTGGTAAGGCCTATGAATGCCATCTGCTAAAAGAAACGTAACTCCAACTATAACTACCTTGCGGTGAGTCCGAATACACCCCCCCCCCCCCCCCCCACACACACACACACACAGGGAGAGAATGCCTAGAACACACATGATACAGCCAAAGCAGGGAAATAAAACATGGTGCTGATCAATGTGTTTTTCAGTTCCCCATTTGATTTTGGGGAGTGAACAGATTTGACAGTTGGAGGTGATGGCTATGTAGATGTACTTTTCAGTGGGTGCTGCGGTGGTGGAACTGGGGATAAAAAAGAGGTGGTGTGTGTGTGTGTGTGTGTTGGGGGGGGGGGGGGTGTCTGAAAGAAGGTCCTCCTGCAGAGGATGACTAACATGATGTGGTTACCATTACACCAGTTCAAGTTATTCATTCCAGGAAAACTAACACCAGTCTACACTGAGATATACGCTCTATAACACTGTTACAGTTTTGGAATGGATTCATTTACACTCTCAATTCTACGTACAAATGATTTTTACTTTTGATTTCAACATCATCGTAGCCTTACATCGGTTGAGATTTTTTTGATGGGGAGGTACAAATTCCATAATAAACTTTTAACTAAAACTGAATTGAACGCTCATTTTATAGAGGGGACAAGCATGCCTGCTATATAAAGGACACGCTCCTTGTGATAGCGGTGTAGACAGAAAGGTTGGTGTGTGTGTGTGTGTGTGTGTGTGTGGGGGGGGGGGGGGGTAAATCTGTGCATACAGTTGATTTCAGGGGAAGAATATCGCATAACAGTATCATCAAGTAAGAGCACAAAGGTCGCTGTGTAATCTTAGCTACCCCGAGCATGCAAAATCATTAATCCCTGGGCACAGTGAGCCTCCAGCTGGGAATAAAGTGGAGGCCTTCCCCGAGGCAGCCACAGAACTGTAGCGAGTTCTTTTTTGGTCTGTTTTTTCTTGTTGTTTTTTTACTTTCACTCAGCCAAAATGTTATGATGTGGCTGTGATTTAGTCAGGGGGCACGACATGCGCAATCTTGTAAAACACATCTACAGAATGCCCTCTTTTTTTAAAAGGGTTCACAGGAAGCTTATACATCAGAATGCTAGAAGTGGTCATTGGTCATTAATACGAAAACGAAAACTTCTGCATTAGTTGGAAATGCTCAACCCGCTCACTTTTATTAAAGAAAAACATGACACTCTATTACATAAAAAAAGCGCCTATGAAATTGAGTAATTTGAAGGAAAGCAAGTAGAGATGTGCTGCGCCGTAGCCGCTTCGACTTGCTTATTACAAAGTTATAAAAGGGGTGGCGTTGGGGTGGTGAGGGCTTACTAAAGGTCATTAACTGGCATTGTCTCCTGACGTGATTAGTCAGGTAGCAAAGTCCATTTGTCACCTGCACAGGCAAATTGAGTTGGTGCTGCACTAGGGGCTATGGGGACTGTATAATATCAGCTTGATTACATCAAGGCAGCTGCGGACTTGACACCTTACTGAATTTGTCAGCATTAATCGTTAGGGCCTGTCACAAATCCATCAGCAGCACAGATAATTAGGGCGCTCTCTAATGAAGCCGACGGGTATAGCAACCTTAGCCCCTTCGCTCCATCCTGACACACGCACGCACACACACCCTGTCTCTTACACACACAGTACATATATACACGCGCACAAATTACCATCATGAGCCGCAGAAAAAATCTGTACAGACTCATCCTCCGCTTTTTAAAATGAATTAAATTAAACTGAAATTAAAAGTCAGCATCAATATCTTCTATTATTATTATTATTATGCTGCCTTCTCTTCAACAGTCATTCAATTATACAAGATTTATAAATTTGATAACACACACGAAATTCAGGAAATTAATTGACACTTTTTTTTAATTGTCTCCAAACTTTTTGATTCACTTTTATTCAAACACGCTCTGTCTTATTTCCTCAAGTATTGTAAATTAGTTATTTAAAATAAATAAATAAATAAATACGAATACTGAGTGTAATATCGCCTAATTATGCCCATTTTGGCAGATTTGCAAAAATGTCCCAGCCTAAAATAATAAAATAAAACAAATCTGGAAATTACATTTGAACTAAAATGTTTAGTCTTTTTTTTTTTTTATACAGAGCAACGAAAAATATACATTGTAAAATATGGTGAATATTAGGCGTCCATAATTTACAATTTCTGCATGACTGACATGACTGACAATCGATTACCCTGCAAAGTAATTTACCTCATAATAAAAATAAAACACTTGACAATGCAGATTCAAAACTTTCATAGTTCAGAACAAGAAACTAAAACTAAGGGCTCTTATACCGCCGTACATTCACAACTGTATTATTAGTTTAAAACATTTTAGCTCTAAATTTCATCTAAACCCAAGCACACTCGTTGCACTAAAGAGTAGGCACAAACCAATATTTACTTCACTCTCAAGTTAGTCTAGTCTACGTGTGTGTGCGTGTGTGTGTGTGTGTGTGTGTGTGTGTGTGTGTGTGTGTGTGTGTGTGTATGTATTCGTTATTTCGTACAATTTGGATCATGGCAGTGAGCGGGTAGTACTATGTACGACTGCAGTGTTGATGGGAGAGTAGAAACCATCCTGTATGCCAAGTTGTGATGGACCATTACAAAAGATGATGGCACTCGGTGGACAATGTGATGGATCAATGGGGTGTGTGATATGAGAGGGTGGGAGCACGGGGAATGGAGGGGTCAAAGAGATGTCATGTTTTCATGCAGTGGGCTAATGAGAGTCACTCTGATTTCAACAAGGGTGACCTTTTCCAGAGGGGGTATTTTATTGAAAAAAAAAAAATAAGAAAAAAAATCAATTACAGACACACACACATACACACAAGAGGATACATTTTTGCCTAAAATTTTTGATCGCAGTCTTTTCCTTACAGCCTGGGCCGGAATTCACGTGAACACGGCTTTGCTAGAAAGGCAGACAAAAATAAGTCAACTGTGAGCACCGGTTGCACGTTCTCTACTCCTCCACATAATCATCATCCTCCTCCTCCTCATCACCAGCAGCAGCTCTACGCTTAAAAAGATAAAACCTGCCGAGTTCAAAGTCTTCGGCGGCTGGCCCTCCTCTTCGACCCACTTTGCACCTCATATTTCAAAATCTCTTTAAAATTCTGTAACTGTCTTTTGTTCACTCCAGTTGTTAATGCCTAACTTCAAAGACTCGGCCTCATTAGCACAGAGGTAGAAACCCCTGTCACTCATTTACATTTGTTTAAAGGCTGCAGGGAGACGAGGGGGAAAGAGGAGAGTCCAGGTCCAAACCACTAGAAGTCAACGGTGTCAGTCCTCTGCCAACATCTGGGTTTATCAGCTGGCCACACAGTAAATATTAAGACTCCCTATCAGAACTGCATATCGATTCCGATACTACGCTGAGCCTCGGAGAGGATATATAGAAAATTTGGGCATGAATACAAAATCAAAACCTCAGTATTTCTTACTGAGGAAAGGGACTATCACTGACCTGACAGGTAAGTTTATTTAGGTGCATTTATACAATTAACCACTCAGCTGCACACCCTTTATTTTAATTTTATTTTGCCCCCTCAAAATCAATTTTCCACTCAAAACTTTTTCTGATCCGAGCTGAGACAACAGAGGGGCTGAGTGCTAAACCTGACAAAGCATGCCTACCTTTTCAGAGGGATTTATCGTAGTTTATCAGGAATGAAGAGATCAGAGAGAGCCTTGTGACAGGCGATCAATCACCAGTCAAATCAAGGATGGCAACCCTCTAATAAAATAAAGGTTAAAAAAAAAAACAAAAGAAATACGTCTCTCACCAGTTTCCCTTTCATTCCTACTCATCATCACTCACTCTTGGGCCTCGAAAGTGCATATTTATGCCCTCCAAAATGAGAACATTATGTTCAATTTTCCATTCTTAAAACAGCCCTGCCAATATATAATTGAAATGGATCCATTGTGTAGAAACATGTGTAATTTCTGCAATTACACACACTAGTGGGTGTCAGTATTAAATATGTAATGCAAGAGTTAAATCACGTGACGTTAACGTGCACCACAATCAAAATAATGCAACGTTAAATAAATGGGCAGAGCGAGTGAATGTAAAACAAGTACTGTACAGTATTTGGCTCGATGGATGAGGAATGGTGGTGGAGAAGGGGCGAGTTATACCTGCTGATCGGCGCGGCTCTTGCTGCTTTCTCCTCGGCATAGTGACCGTCAGCCTCCACAGTATTTCTCATGCAGATATTACAAAGACCTCAAAACTGTCAGTGGTGAAGAATCATCCCTTTTGGTGGGAGAGCGTTTTGATCTCAGTTGAAAATGTCAGTCTTCTTTTTCACAGTCGCAGATATTTTTAGTCGTAATAGCTGGATGGGCTCCAGCGACGGAGAGCTCAAAAATTACGAGAGGATTGGAGCAGTTAAGGGAAACCTTCATGTCCATCAACTATCATCTTCCTTCATCTCCCTCGTGGCCGCGTCGGGGAGAGGAGCAAAAAGCTCCTAGCCAAAGTTTACAATTCACTTTGGCTTGATTCAAACAAAAAAATCCCCAATCTTCAATGTCTTTGAATGGAGCGGCACTTTGCTGCACTTTTTGTTTTGACACTCGGCAAAACTAAAACAATAAATAAACAAAACATTTAGGTCCGACATGAGTCGCGTACTTCTTGGGAAGAAAGGAGTCCCTTCGGTTTCTTTTGAAGCCAGAACCCTGCAAGAGAGAGAGATAAAAGGTATACAGGCATTAGATGGGTTAATGTCAGTTCCGTCACCACTACGCCACCTCAGCCCGCCCGGATCCAGCCTCACGGGTCCGGCTGAGACTTTTTCTCCCCCCGCACCCTCCCTCCTCCCTCCAGCCCACTTTTCTTTCGGCGTGAACGAAACAAACACAACGATTGCCTTGCTCTCTTACCTACGTTATCGGATGGTGCAAATGATCATCTCATTGCATCTCGAGGACAGAGTCGCATTTTAGGGGGCGGCTGTTTGATGCGGTGAGAAAGAAGGAATCACTTGCGAGGCGAACAAGACGCATCCAAAGCTTTCGCCAACAACACATCACATCGACATGGACTACGAACACATTTGTCGTGGGAGGGGGCTACTCCGGCGACAGAACGGAGCGCTTTACCCTCCTCGTAAAAAAAAAAAAAGTAAAATTGAAATACGGCGGATACTGAAGCGGTTTCAGACAGTCTCAACTGATAGATCGACGCATGGAGTGGCTTTTCCTGCTACATTTTTACTCCTCCCCTTCTCCATGAGCGTCACCCCTGACAGAGGAGGCTACCTGTCAATCTTTTTAATTGTCTTGTCCCTTTACCCAACCAACTCTCCTCTCTCCCTCTCTCCGTTCTATCTCCCCCGCTTTGCTGTAAAAAAAGAAACCCGACAATAGCAGCCCATTCGATTTTCATGTTGCAATTAAAAGCACACAAACAAGAACCTTGACGCAGATTGAAATATCACCGCGTTCACGTCTTACTTGAATAAAATACATGTGGCAACAGTAGCGGCACACTGAGTAGGCAGGCAATTGTGTTGCACGAATAACATTAAAGCGTGATCTAAATGCACCCCCCCCCCCCCAAAAAAAAATAATCTGCCTGTTTAATTAGCAACACAAGCTAAGGTTACAGGTGTATGTAGGTGCTAAAAGAACACAGTTCTTTAAACTAGTCTCCAGGCGTACGTTCTCTGAGTAGCTTTTGATATCATCCGAACGAACTAGTCACACTGTTGTTATTTTGGCGAAGAAACGAAGGTGTGGATGTGTTGGGAAGCGACGATTGATTTGTTTCACCTTACTAGGAAGTGAGTGTGCTGTCCGGGAAGAGGAGGAAAGGGGAGGGACTCCAGCCACGCCGACTAGCGTGTGTGGCTCGCTGCTGTGCTCGTCTCCTGCAAGGCTTCACCGCAACCCAACGTTTTTTGTGTCAAATGCGCCACGTATGGATATGCATTTGCGTATGCAAACGATAGTCGCGCTAAGCCGTACCGTCGATGCCTGTATTCGGATCGAAGCAGCATAATGGGGTCGTTTGAACGGGGCCGGGCCTATATGTTGTACGTATGCGCCGCGAACAAACCTCTAGCGGGCTAACGCCACCTTCAAGTTGCCCGTGAACTTTGTCACTTTTCGGAGGCAATGTCCGGTTCGATTTGGGCGAAACCTGCTCGTGGTGCGTTGTTGTTTTCACTCGTCGGTTCGAGACGGAGAGGAATCGACTCACTTTGTGGACTTGTTCCGATTCTGAGGCGCCCCATCATCGACATGTCCTACTCGGCGCACTTCATCGATTTCAAAGGGTCCTCCATAGCTAGCAGCATGAAAAAGGTTGTCATAAACAAGCTGAGCCCCAATTTTCGAGAGGCCGCCTCGGTGCAAACTGTTCCGGTTCCGACACCCGCAGACGCGGACTTGCTCGTCAGAAATCGGTAAGTTGTCTTTTCTGCAGTTGTCTTTAAATACACTCAACAACCGTGTCATCTCTCTATGAGTGTATGATGTGTTTACAAGTTGTAAATAAAAAAAAGGTTGGTTTAGCCGTACTTGCCTGCTTTCAGCCCTGCTCACCAGAAGCAGCAATCATCCACATCACAAGATGGCAAAATACGTGAGGAATAAGAGCTGTACTGTAATTCCAAGTTCCGCCCTCTCTGCATTTGTCTATCAATCCATCTCGGCATCCCCCCCCCTCTCTCTTTCTCTCTCACTCCCCCCTTTCCCTCTGTGTCTTCACGTCTGTCTACGTCACCAACCTGCAAACACAAAGTCACGGGGGTCCAATGGTACCGGCAGAAGCAATGATAGAGGAGATGCAGCACAGTGTTTTCACCAAGTCGAAAGAGCAGAATACTGGTCACTGTTACTCGAGGCAATTTAAACGCATCCCTTATAATCCACTTATAATCCACTTACAGAGAGGTTAGGACTAAACACAATACACTTTAAAGTTATAAATCCAGCTGAAAGCAATATTTTACCTATGCCTTTTATTAGATAATGCGTGTTTGACCTGAGTTTTTATGGTAAATACGCATTTCACAGTCCGCTTAGGTTTTATATTGTGGCATTTATGGTCCAATAAAATGTAGTTTTGCGCCAGTCTGAGTGAAGATCACATTATAGCTGACGGGATTGTGATTATTTGCTTGTAACGAAGACCTTTGACTATCAGGTACTCTGCAGTTCTTTGTTGCGGTGATATCATAGTTAACTATCTTTTTTCATTTCAGCACAGACAGTAAGGCAGAGTTAAAAAATGCAGATAAAAAAAAGCACATTAAGGCGCTTTCAGCACATTATTAGCTTTCACAAATACAAATCCAGTGAGATCATCTCCCAGAAATATTGAAGTCCATGACTGGTTTGATTATTATGTACAAGATGTTAACAATATTTGCACATAAATGAAAATGAACATGACAGCAATCGGAGACAATAATGGAGGTGTATCATTTCTTAGTTGGTTTTTTTTTGCTCTCCTGTCAGGATGATCGCCCGCAATTCCTCATTATTTTACATTCTGCAGTCCACCCCCAAAATGAATTCAGAGCGTAATTGTGATTGCATTTTTTGCTTTAAAAATTAAGTGAGTTGATTAATTTTACTTTCATATTTAGCCTTTTCATGTCATTGTCTTTTTGAGAAGACTGTGAAATTCGAAGTAAAAATGTAGCCTCGAGAACACTATTAAAATCATATACGTAATTATTATGGAATGTATCACATCTGTTTTTTTGGAACCCCGTGTCACATCTGTGTTTTTTGTTCTGTCAATCTTAAGTTTTATTTTTATTTTGCAATCATGTTTAATCACCTTGACCCATCTCTAGCCTGCCGAGGCATGATCTGCACGCAACATGCACAATAATGAGACCAAAAGTGATCTAAAAGACAGTAAATACGCTTTATTTTTTTTCACATCATCTATCTCACATGTCCACTATGTTGCCAAAGACGAAAACAGTCATCCTTGTGTTTAAACAACCAAAGTATGTATGGTTTTCAAAGTGCAGTCTGTTACGGGTGTCTAAAGGCAATGAATCATGATATCATGCATTGTGTTGTGTTATGTGATATAAGCATTTCCTTCCAGTGCAGATTGCACTCGTTTCAAGAGAAAAAGCGGATCATTTTCAGAACAAACACAAGTGCAAATGCATCTGGAGACGGATCATTGCGTTAACCGTTTAATGTCTCATCTTTCATCCCGAATGTATCTTTTCCTTTCTTTCAGTTATGTGGGGATCAACGCCTCTGATATTAATTATTCAGCGGGCCGTTACGACCCGACGGTGCAACCTCCCTTCGACGCCGGATTCGAGGGTATCGGTGAAGTGGTGGGCCTCGGCCTCAGCGCCAGCTCCCGCTACACCGTCGGGGACACGGTGGCTTACTTCAGCAGCGGTGCCTTTGCTGAGTACACCGTGGTTCCCGTCAAGGAAAGTGTGCCTGTGCCTTCAACAAAGCCAGAGTTTCTCACCCTGCTGGTTAGCGGCGCGACTGCTTACATTGCCTTGAAGCGTCTGGGCGAGCTGGCCAAAGGTGAGACTGTTCTGGTCACCGCAGCCGCGGGAGGAACAGGACAGTTTGCGGTGCAGTTTGCCAAACGGGCCGGCTGTCACGTGATCGGGACTTGCTCATCCAATGAGAAAGCGGGTTTCCTTAAGTCTATCGGGTGCGACAGGCCAATTAACTACAAAGCTGAGGATCTGGCCAAGGCCCTTAAAACAGAGTACCCGAAAGGCATCGACGTGGTTTACGAATCAGTCGGTGGCGGCACTTTAGATCTGGCAGTGAACTGTTTGGCTCAAAAAGGCAGACTAATTGTCATCGGCTTCATCTCAGGTTACCAGTCTGCGTCAGGAATCCCGCATTTCAGGGGGTCAACTTTACCCATAAAGCTTCTCCAGAAGTCAGCAAGCATTCGAGGATTCTTCCTTCCTCACTTCATCAGCGACTACAAGGAGGCTCTGACTCATATGATGCAGATGTTTGCCATGGGCAAGATTATGTGTGAGGTGGATTATGGGGATTTGGCCCAAGAAGGGAGGTTTGTTGGACTGGAGTCTGTCTTCCGAGCTGTCGACTACATGTATGCGGGAAAGAACCTTGGCAAGGTTGTGGTCGAAGTGGCACCTCCCTCAAATTCGAATAGCAAACTCTAAATGACTTAGCACCAAAGAAGTTCTGGTATCACTTTAAAGTCATCGGCAATGCAAATTTGGGATGTAATGAGCTAACTGGCACGGGCGGTTTTAACTATGCAAAACCTTTGTGATGCGTATTTAATGCAACTTTGTAACTACAAATAAAATTGGAGTCATTGCACTTTGAGGATTTTACCTAGTCCAATTGCAATATCATATCAGGGGACAAACGTATTAAAAACATCTTGCATAAATGTATACATTTAACCTCTTACCGTTGCTGCTGCAAAATGATCAGTGTTGAATGTTTATGTCCACGTTCACCCATTTCAGATCAGATGCCTCACTGCGAGCTTTTAGCACTCTCCAGCACTTCGTCTACCATAAATGTTTTATAGACTTCATTGTTTGTCTTTTAGGGGGCTTACGTGGATATGTCAAAAGTGAATACTGCTCCAGGTGAGCCTGGTATTTTATTGCCTCTGTGTAGCTGACAGAAACACAATCCAAACAATCAATCTTTGCCTTCACATGCCCCAAAGCTGCACATAATAAAAATGTGTCCAGCTAACTAGCATCCAGACTTAAAATTGGTGTTTTGCACTGCAAAAAGATAAACGAGATTTTTGTGCGTGTGTGTGCGTGTGTGCGTGTGTGTGTGTGTGTGTGTGTGTGTGTGTGTAAGCTATTGTACCCTATTTGGCCTTTGACATTTATTTTCATTCCCATGCTTTGTAGCAGGGAATCATTTCTGGTGATTACTAATACCGACACGAAGGCTGCATATTCATATTATATTAGGTTACACCCGGATAATTTTACAATGCCTCAATACGTTTTCCAGCCTTAAAAAAACAAGTTGATCCAAGCGAGTACAAAAACCTGCAGCGATGGATGTAGCCTGTATATGCTTGTGGACATCTGATTTCCTCATCCAGGTGGCTCCCAGCACAACGCAGTGTGATATACTTTACAGGTGTGACCCAGCATGCACAGTGGCTAACGTCACCAGATGGGACAGGAAATCACAAAAACAACCCAGCCAAATTTGCTTGAAGTATAAGGAAACGGGTGCATTTAAATTAGAATTAGGCATTGTGATTGCTGTTGCTTTGAGGTCGAAGAGCATTTTCATGTATATGAACAATGATCAATTCAAATTTGTCATTTTCCGTCTGGGTTAAAGGGTATAATCAAGAGTAGAAGTGGAAGAGAAGTTGATCAAAGGCACAAACAGGTGATCATTTAATTATCACAATCACCTCTCTCACACCCCTGTTGCTTCAGCATTATGAATTAAAAAAAAAAAAAACAGTGACACAAAAGGTGAGGTGTGATGATGCACATGGATGTTTAGATAAATTTAGCATGCTTGACTTCTGTTTGCATCTATGTTGCATGGCAATGAGGAGGCCAGGTTTAGCATCTCTTCAATTAACAGGAGAAGTCTTGTCTTTGCGTCCTCCAGGGCCCACCTGTACCTCGGCTGATTAGTGAGCAGTCACAGCCCCAATTAGAGAACACAGGAACCTGGAGAGACAACACTCTTTATTTAATTGGATTGTGTTGCAGACAGAGGCTCCTTACCGGCTACATAGGGAAGCAACCTGAAACTAGTGGGGCGTAAACAACACATTTAAGATTGTCTTTAAGTCTTTTAGGGAATTTTTGTGCAATGGTCAAACTGTGTTTATTGATTTTAGGAGTCAACTGAATTTTTTTGCTTTATTGTTCTACTGCCCATAAAACAGTCACTTCACACCAAATTTATAATGGTTAACTAAAAACTAAAATTACTAAACCTGTAAGTGAAAATAAATATGTATTTTTATTTTTTTTTGTAAATCATTGAAGCCACATGATTTTCAAATGACAATTACACTAAAAATGTCCATCTTTGTTAGTGTCATACATGAGCTTTTGTGGTTAATTTTAAAGACATGATTTATAACTGAGTGGAACAGTCTTATAGAAATTGGATTAAATTTCACAAGATTTACAATATGTATTTTATATGTAATATATATACATATATATTTATATGTATTCTATATATATAATATATATTCTACACACACACACATATACA